>NW_018165280.1:2392320-2401911 GCF_001263595.1 Phalaenopsis equestris
TCTTCCCCTCAGCCTCCCGCAATCCCGCCACGGATCCAGCCAATGCCGGCGGTTGCGCGTCGGCGAACAAGCAAATGCTCCGACTCTAGAACTCTATAATGACAATGCGGGTTCCCCTGTGCCCCCCAGGATCAACTCTCAACACCCTATCTCTCTCAAGCTTCTCTCTACGCCGTGACAGGCGCAGCGAAAAAAGGGATTTCAGAGTGCGAGCCTCGTCGACGTCGTAATTTATACCCCCGGCGACCACGCGCGCTGCGACGAGGCCCACCACTCTCTCGCGTGAAGAGCTGTGACACCTTCTGACCGCCCGATGGCGATCGAACGGCAGACAGTCCATCTAGGCCCCGCACCCGTCGCTCTCGATCACGGGACGATACGTCGCACACGAAATATCGCCAAACCGCTGCGAGCAGGCCACCAACTCGCTCCGGTCGGATACTCCCCATTAATTTGCAACGTGGCGTGTTTCCATTGGCTGAAATAGTAAATATATCCTTAAAAAAGGCTACGTTCGACATCAAGTTACATAAAATGACGCTTTCACTGCACGCAAGAGAGAGAGGAGAGGCCATGAATGGAATTCTTTGCTTTATTTGGTGTCCCCCACCAACGCTCGGCTTTCCTCCTTGGAGAAAAGTGACACGTGTACATTTGCGCAATCATAACGGCGGGAGCAGGATAAGGTGGAAGTCCCTGAGGATGAACTGCTTGGTTGCGTCTAAAATATCATTAGCAGCGTATTAAGTGGCAGATAATGGTGTTACGAGGGAAGAATTAAGGGGTTAGGAAAAAAACAAGAAGAGGAGCTAGAAACGGATTGGCAGGGGGGGGGGGGGGGGGCGGGGGGGGAACCTCGCCGCTCCCGCAACGGAAAGGGGGTGGAGAACGTGGCGCGGTGCGGTTACTGTAATGGCCTTTAGAATTTCAACATTATTATATTAATTTTTAATTGAGTATTAGAAGCTTTACATACATACCACATGTTTGATCCCGAATAGTATCTTATCCAAGGGATGGAACTATGAACTAGAATGAATAATAATAGATCGTGTCACTTAACAACTTTTTCATGTACACCACACAATTCTTATGTATTTACATTTCTAATGTATAAACTTTAATTTTTACATATATATTATCTTATCTTTGTATGGAAAATGTATTTTAATTTTTAGAAGTTAAAGTGATGGTATTTTTTAGTCGATGTGAATGATTTGGGTGATGTAAATGTAATAGGCAAAGTTTAAGGGTTAGATATGTAAACACGGAAGAATTATGTGTTATGTATGAATAAAGTAAATGCCCCTTAATATTTCATATATGGCATTTATAGCTCTTAGTGAGAAGAATAAAGATCGAGATCGGAGAAGGGAAGGAAAATTAAAGAGAAGAATAAGTCTGAAAAAAGATAAGTAGAATTCATTTAATTTCAGCCTATTTATTACAACCTTTGAGATCTTACTCATACATGATTAACAATGGCATACTTGTAAATATGCAGGAAGCTCAGGAGCATAAATTACATACTTTTCCTAAACTTATAAAGCTCTGAAGTATAGAAAGCCGAGGCAGGAGAACCGAACGACAAAGCTTTAGGCATGCACCAAAGTATAGAAGGAGAAGCAAAACTTAGAGAGAGATTTGACATACTTATCAGTTAGTATCCGGTAACCTCTTCTTTAGTTAGTCCAAAATCATGTCTATATGTCGTCTATTACACAACTAGAATTGGGATAAGTGAAATTAGGAATGTAATTGAAGCCAACTAAAATTTAGGGTTTATATATATATTGTTTATTTGTACGTGCGAGTTATATTGTTATTGTTTTTATAGGAAATTTTTGGATTATATTAATTTTCAATATTGAATTTGCTTTCAAATTAGTGTACTATGAAAAATATTAATCAAGATTTATAATATATTGATGAGACAAAAATCTAATATTTTTTGAACTCATCTTGACCTAAAATTTAAATAGAATATTCTATTAAAAAAATGTTATTAAAGCTTAGTGAAAAAAAAAATGTTATATGATTTTTAATTTTATAAGAATCTAAATTGAAAGTTAAAAAAAATGTCTTTTAAAAATTATTATAAAATATATGCACGTAGATTTGCACTTAATATGACTTAAATTTATTTTAATTATTTGACCACAAATTTCATGACTCAATCTAAAATTTAAGTGATTCCTCTATTTTATTCTTTACCATCAACAACATATTTTTGAAATAAATGATTCGGGTTAGAAGCTTGGAGAAGAAAGGAATATGTAGTCAAAGATAGCCTAGTTCCCTTTCGGCTATTCTTTGAGAATCAAAGGCAACATCAATGAAAGCTTTGCTTTTATTATAAGGTGGTTGCCAACTTCTAATACTTTCTTTTTTTTTCCATTTAGACCAGATGCAACTCCTGAACTTGGGTCGGAGGCCCAAAGTTGTAAACAATCTGAACCAAGGGATAACACTAATCGAGTTGAGCAAAGGCATTGATACGTCGCAACACGACTAAAGAGAAAAGTTTAATATCACCAGCAGTTTCATGGATGCCTCTGACATTCCTCTTTAGGGGCCAAGAATTGTCAATAACATAAACCATGAACATCATGAAGGGCTCCTTCGTCAAGGAATGAGTGCATTAACATGATTCATCATCTGCCTAAAATTCGTTCTGCCAACAAGAGCTCCTCACCCATGGATCAACGATAGACAGTCAAATTAGAATAAATGATCGACATTGTTAAGTCAATCGAGTTAGTTTTGCTGACTAAAGATCATCAAATGTCGAACGACAATCCCGATTTAGCACAGTCAGATGAGCAAATCTTGTAGAATCAAGACCCACTAATTTCAACCAAGCAAGTTAGAGACTAGCCGAGTTGCAGGCTCTTACATGTAAGATACCTAAAATATAATGTAACACTCTCATTAACATAGTGAAAAACATGTAACTTCCTATATTATACCTCCTTCTTTATAAATAGAAGAGTAATTTTATGAGGAAAAGACTAAAACTTAAGCTTGATTAATGGTCATTAATATGCACTTCCCTATCTATCTTCCTTCGGTCTCACACTCTTGATGTGTGCCAGAAAATTCACAGCGATAGAGTAATGGATTATCGTCTTAGCATTGCACGAGAATTTAGCACACACTAAGGTGAAATAAGAATAACCAGGGATGACACCATAAGTTCTTATATGGAAACTCGTGAAGGAAAAAGTCATGGGATCTGACTCAGTTGCGAAAATCTACTACTAATTGATGATTACAGAAATCTCTTAGCCCATAAACGGGAAATGTTAAATATATTTTCCGATTACAGCGTCTATTGACGACCTCTGATTGGTGATGATTTACAATGACTAGTAAGTGTCGACGACGGTCAACAGTGGTCGACGAAGGTCTGTGAGGGTCGACGAAGGTCAGCGGTGGTCAACAATAATGTTGAGCAATAACTCCTCTCAAGGCCTCGTGCTCTCTCTCTAGACTTAAGCTCTCCCTCATGAGAAGGGTGTGGCTCTATTTATAATGCTCTGGGTGTAATCGACCATTCTGTTCGGACGGTACAAAGAGTTTCCCTCAATCATATAGTGTTAAACCAACATTTTGGATGCTTTAATGATGTCAGAATTATGTAATCTTGGACTCTTTGGATTCGTCTTGTTGAGGTGTTCGATTCAACCATGAACTTGTCATATTTGATATCCGTTTAACATTCCAAATGTGTCCACAAATCTTTCAAAAGTTATTTAATGACTTGATCCATGTTTGATTTGACTAATTTTGATATCATTAAGTTTGTCTCATCGAACCAGTCAGTTTGACTATAAGTTTGCTGAAATCAAACCTCTCGACGACTTTTTATCAAGATTTGAACTTTCTTGTTCAAAATATTATCTCGAGATGCATGTCATGCCTCAAAGTTTACTTTGGATGATGAAAATTTGTTGGTGGCTCTAATCCTTTAGTGTGATTTAAGGAAAGGTCGAGATTCAAAATATATACAACATACATACATACATATAAATTAATTAAAAAAATAGATGTAAAACATTAGATTTAATATGTATATTTCGAGTTAGAGTAAGTTAAACACGATTCAACGAAAGAATTGAACACGATCTACTAGAAGAAATGTAAGGTATGAGTAATCGAGTGGGACGCCAATATGTAAATTTTCAAGTAAATTCTTAAAGTCGAAATTCTAAAAATTCTAATTAAGGTTTAAATAATATCATTTTCTGTCATATCTTCAATATTTAATCAAATATTTACACCCGTGATCTTTCAAAAACACCCCAATTTATTTCAATAAATGCATTTAATACCCAAAAAAATATCTAAAATAAATCAAATTCCCAAAATAAAAACAATCATTAAAAATTTCCTTCAAATACATTAATTTAAAATAGTACACAATTATGAATTTACAGAATCATCCCGTAATACATCTCAAGAAAATATCAACCAATAAATCATATACAATTACATGTCAAATCAAATTGCTATAAATTCAAATAAAATCAGGGCAGCCCAAACCAACCCAATTCCTACAAAATGAAATCCCTCCTCTCCCTCTTGTCCCTTCTACTCACCGCCACCCTATCAATCTCCGCCGCCGCACCCACCATCGGCAGCCGGCCCCCCATCGGCAGCCGGAGGGATGACGCGGGATGGCTGCCAATCAAGGACTTGGACGAGCTGCACGTGCGAGCCATAGCGTTATTCGCGATGACTGAACAGAACAAGAATTCACTCGGTCCCGTTTACTTGCTGCAGAACGTGGTCTCCGGCGAAACTAAGGGGGCGTACGATGATGCAGGCGTGGTATACCGTCTTGGCCTCATGGTCTCCTTCCTCGGTTTTGAATCCTATGCGGCTGATTTCGAGGCGATTGTGTGGGATAAAGGCTACAATAAATTTCAGTTGATGTCATTCAGGAGGAGCTGAGATTAGCTCGCATAGTTATGCGTGCTTCCGAATAAGATGGATTGTAACTCTATTAGATAATAACAAGAATGATTTATAATTGTATCTATTTACATATTTAATATTTGTTGAATCTTGATTTAGCCGTGAAACACACTCCAAGAATTAAAATAACATAATAAATGAAAGAGAGAAGAGTGAACTGTAATGAATAGCAATCGTGTCAATCGTGTTGACATTTCATGTCGTTTATGGTTAATATGGTTATCCATTGTTCACAAAATGATCTTCTTATTTATAGATGAGAGAGTACAATAAATTGATGTTACACTATTACCATCGCTTTAATGAGAGTTGTACATGGATTTCCTGGTATTTTATAGGTATGAGTCTCTCGGCCGACTGTTCTCGGGCTCGGTTGGCTGAGCTTGATTGACTTCGAGTCTGCATTTACTTATCTCACACCTTAACTTTGACTTTTACTAACTAAACACCTTTCATATATTTGAAAAAATGTATGAAAAGGTGGTTTACACTTGCTTTGCTCGTAAAAATTATAGTTTGGGTATGAGATAAATAATTGTAGAAGCAGTGGGTGCTTCCTCCCTAATAACAAAATCTTTGCACATTTGCATATATTTATGATACAAAAATTTTATATAAAATACATTGATATGGCACCTGACTTGTATGTATTTGTGCATAACAAAATCAAATTATTATAAGTCACAAACATAAATAATCATACATGATTATACATGACAATAAACACCCTTAAAAAGAAGAAAAATGTTATAATGACTTTAAAGGGTTGCATGCACCCTTATACATGCCAAAAGTAAGAGAAGTTTGTCATAAAATGCACGTTCTTAGATGTATTTATGGTCATGCACACACGTCTACATATTTAAGATGAAAATATTATTATGAATTATGTGCACGTAGATTTGCACTACATATAAGATGACTTAACTTAATTTTAATTATTTGACCATAAATTTCATGACTCGATTTAAAATTTTAGTGATTCCTCTATTTTATTTTTTACTATCAAAGACATATTTTTAAAATAAATGATTCGGATTAGAAGCTTGGAGAAGAAAGGAATAGGTAGTCAAAGATGGTCTACTTCTCTTTCGGCTATTCTAAGAGAATCAAAGGCAACATCAATGAAAGCTTGCTTTTATCATTAGGTGGTTAGCTATACCAACTTTCATCTGTCTCGTGTATGTGTGTGTCTATCTATCTATCTCTCTCTCTCTCTATAGTACATTCAGAATGCATCGGCATGAATCTCGAGCAAATCCAACGTTCATGATACAAGAAGTATAACTAAGGAGGGACCACTAGTGAGAGCCAAATGACTCACTTACTTGACTGGATGCAACTCCTGAACTGGGTTGGAGGTCGATCGTGTGCAGACAATCTAAACCAAGGGCTAACGATAATCGAGCTGCTTAAAGGCATCAATCTGTGTATTGTCGAACGCGACTCAAGAGAAAAGTTCAATATCATCAGTACTATCATGGATGCCTATGAGATTCCTCTTATGAGATTCCTCTTCGGGAGTCGAGAATTAGCAATAACGTAACCCAGGAACATCCTGAAGGACTCCTTCGTCAAGGAATAATCGAATTAGCATGATTCAATTTCTGCTAAAATTCTAGTCTCGTTCTGCCAATAAGAGCTCATCACTCAGGGATCAGCAATAGACTGTCAGATCAGAATAATCGATCGACAAAGGCAACTCAATCGAGTTATTCTTGCCGACTGAGACCATCAAAGGCCAAATGCAACCCCGATTCAGCAGAATCAAACGAACAATTATCGTCGAATCAAGACCCATTGATTTCAACCGACCAAGTTTGAGACTAGCCAAGTTGCAGGCTCATATATGTAAAGTACCAAAAAAAATATCATGTAACACACTCATTAATGCAATAAAAACATATAAATTTATATAATGTACCCCCTTATTTATAACTAAAAGAATCATTTTATGAGAAAAGACTAATCCTTACGATTGATTAGTGTTCATTAATGTGCACTTCCCTCTCTATCTCTCTTTTTTCTTACACTCTATTTTTTTATGGTGATTTACAGAAAGATCGAGATTAACTTTATATAAAGCGTTCAGCTTGAAATTCACCAATGTAAATTAATTAAAAAAATAGATGTAGAATATTATATTCAACATGCATATTTAGAGCTAAAACAATGTGAATGGTTGTGCTTATTTAATGAAAGATTTGAACACGAGCTGCTGCCGGAAGAAATGTAGGGTTCGACTAATCGAGTGTCATATATTTTCTATCAGATTTTTAAAGTAGAATTTCTAAAAATAATAATTAAGATTTTAATAATAATATTTTCTGTCACATTTAATATAACTAATCAAATATTTACTCCCGAAATCTTACAAAAATACCCCAATTTATTTCAATAAATGCGCGCAATACCAAAAATAAATAAATAAATAAATAATAAATACAAGGAATAGCAATTTTCTTCAAATACATCGACTTGATATAGCACACAATTATGAATTTACAGAACCATCCCGTACTACATCTCAAAAAGATATCAACCATTAAATAATATACAATTACATGTCATATCAAAATGCTTTAAATTCAACTAAAATCACCGCATCTCAATTCCAACAAAATGAAATCCCTCCTCCCACTCTCTTGTCTTCTACTCGCAGCCACCCTATCAATCGGCGGCAGGCAGGGGTATGACAACGGATGGCTGCCGCTCAAGAACTTAGATGATGAGCACGTGCGAGCCATAGCGTTATTCGCCGTGACTGAACAGAACAGAAACTCACCCGGTCCCATTCTCATGATGGAGAACGTGGGTTCCGGCGAAACCCAGTGGGTGTACGGCGATGCTGGCGTGGTATACCGTCTCGTCCTCGTGGCCTACTTCGTTGGTTTGGAATCTTATTCGGAGGATTTCGAGGTCACTGTGTGGGACAAGGGCTGCGATAATTTTCAGCTCATGTCGTTCAGCAGGCTCCAAGATTAGCTCGCAGGGTTCCGCGTGCTTCCAAATAATATGGATTGCAGTGCAATTAGATAATATCAAGGATGATTTATATGTGTATCACTAAATTCTTATCTATTACATTTATAATAAATATGTGTTGAATATTGATTTATTCGTGAATCACGCTCTAAGAATTGAAAGAACGTAAGATTGGGAGAGAGAAGAGTGAACTGTAATGAATAGTAATCATGTCAATCGTGTTGAAATTTCCTATCCTTTATGGCTAATTTGGTTATCCATTGTTCGTAAAAAAGATCTCCTTATTTATAGATGAGAAAGTATAATATGTTGATGTTACACTTTTATCATCGTTTTAATGAGAGTAGTACATGGTCTTCTTAGTATTTTAAAAGTATAAGTCTCTCACTCGATTGTTCTGTAGCTTGGTCGGCTGAGCTTGATTGGCTTCGGGTTTGCAGGACTGGTTCGATCGGCTGAGTTAGTCTAGATTAGGGCTGTAAACGAGCCGAGCTTGAGCGAGCCTGGTCCCGGCTCGTGTTCGGCTCGCTCGAATCTGGCTCGTGTTCGAAATCGGCTCGTGTTCGAAATGGCTCGTGAACAGTGTGTTCGTGTTCGGCTCGAATTACGTTTTCATGTTCGTGTTCGGCTCGTGTTCGGCTCGAAAATGGCTCGTTAGAATATAAAATTATTTAATAAATATTATTTTTACAAAAAAAATATTAATTTTATATAAAAATATTTGAAGGACATATTTCATAAAAAAATTCAGAAATTTACCAACTTAAAAAATAATGAATTCAAAAAACTTCACAAAATTAATTACATCTTTTTTTACAAGAATATTAACATTACTTGACAAAAACTTAAAAAATAAGAAACAATTTATTACAAATTTGACAAAAGCTTAAAAAAATACAAATAAAATCTTAAAATAATTAAATACAACTCATTTATTACAATGTCTAGTCCGACAAAATAATAATAAAAAAAATACAAATAAAATCATAACAATTTATTACAATTTTTTTACAAGAATGCTCTACATACAACTCAATCTCAAATAACTAAAACTAATATAACGAAAATGTCTAGTCCGACACGAGCTATTGAACTGGTGCTGCTGAAGCATCTCAAATACTTCTCCAACTTTGATGGCGAGCTTTTGAGGAACCTGGTGGTAAAACCATAAGGCATCGGCATTATCCTCGTACAGCACAACAAAAGGATTCTTTATCACAAAACAGTTTAAACTAATGGTAAAACCACATTAAAAAACACAAAGAAAAATATCAGTTTATCACAAAACAGTTTATGTCAAAAACTTCATAGAACAAACATAGAAACACAAAACAGTTTATCCTCGTACAGTACTTTTCTCTTTAAAAATCTGCAGCTATTAATAGAGCAACAAACTGAAAAATTGAGCCCATACCATTATAAAATCTGCAGCTTAAATGAAAAATAGAGCCCATACCATAAGCTTTATCCGGTTCAATAAGTGAAGCAGCAAGCAAGAGATGAATATACTGAAAATCTGAAATCATATGTTAGTTTAAGTGTTGCAATTTGAATTGCCAGAAGGAACATTATGGCCCATAAAATGCTCCCCAATTCTTTCAAACAATTCTCATCAATTCCCTGAAA
>NW_018165280.1:2408564-2409917 GCF_001263595.1 Phalaenopsis equestris
GCTTGAAAATTTGTTCGTGTTCGGCTCGTTAGGCTTAACGAACGAGCCGAACACGAGCTGCTTAACGAGCCGAACACGAGCTGTTCGCGAACAACGAGCCAAATTGACAGCCCTAGTCTAGATGTCGGCCCTTAATAATAGATGGGAGATCTTTTGGACATCCCTGGTATGATTAAAGATGTTGAGGAGCAAGGTATTTCTTTGAGTCAGTTTCTTCATGCCTGTTGCTTTGGATGTCTTTTTTCTCTCTTGTTTCTGACCAAAAGACTCTGATTTAGTTCTTTCGATCGTCTTTTGAGACTTATTCGGCTTTGACCTTGTTAGATTTGGCTTGAACGACTACACTCAGTTGGATAAGTGGGTCTTATGGTCTCTTGTCTGTGCGCCCTCATTCGTTGTACTCTTCTTCTCTAGATCATTAGATCTCATCCGTGCTAACCTACTTTTTATGCACAATATCTAAACTTTATTTTTTACATACAAATGGTGATACTTTCATGTGATATGAAAGATTTAAGTGGTATTCATGTAAAAGGCATATGGTCTTTGATGCTTGTTAGAAGATTTGCAACGGTGAAGTAATAAATTATCGTCTTAGTGTTACATGAATATTCAACATGCACTCAGATAAAGAAACAACCAATAGAGACACCAGAAGTTTTTAGGCGAAAATCTGAAAAGAAAAAAAACTACAGGGTCACAACTGAAAACATCCACTATAAGTTGAAGATTACAACCACGGCTCCTTGTCTCACAGGCAGAAAATTTTGCACAATCTTCTGAATTATAATGTTGGTGTGCGGATGAAATTATCATAAGAAGTGAGCAGTGGTCCGACCGGCCGCTCTAGCCTGGTCAACTAATCATTTAGGCTCGATCGGTCCCCTGACCCAAACGACCGAAGACCACTCCAGCCCGGTCGATCAATCACTTGGTCCAGCTGGTTGCCCTGGCCCAAAAGTCCACGTTGACCATGACACCCGGTTGACCGCTCTGGTCAAACCAATAGATAAGTAGCTAGTTTCACTTGCATATTTGTGTGCCTTGCATGTACTGTTGCATCATTTGCATTTCTCATATGACATGTTCAAATTCATCTTTGTATGCGCATGAAATATAAACTCTTTTTTGAATGATATGTTATATGATAAACTCATCTATATGATGAAAATTTAAATCCTTTGCCTTCAGCACGGTACCTATATTTGGCGCCTTCCTGAGCATCGGACTTGTGGTATCACTGCACGTATATATCATTATGCATGTGCTGTATGATATTCACATCTTATGGTGAATGGTGGTGTTGGCATCAAATTTTTTTTTTTTTTTTTTTTTTGATGTCATAAGTATAGA
>NW_018165280.1:2416249-2423187 GCF_001263595.1 Phalaenopsis equestris
GTCAAGATGATTTAGGTTATTCTGTGGGCCCCATGTGCCGATGAGCCGCTACCTATTTCGGGATGTGAGAGACTCACTCTCTGCTCGATTACTTAGCGTGAGCTTTAAAGCATTGGGACTGTTCCCACACGGAATAACCTTCATTTGATTTCTTATACCCCAGATCTATGATAATATGAAGCGAAACTCCTTTTATCGAGAGTATTCTTGGGTATCCCCCAAGATGTAATTAACCAGTAGGAACACGTTCCTCTGGGAGTGCTCTTGACCCCAGAACAGGTACATACACCTGACTCTCTGGTTATGGGTAGTCTATGTAGATACTTCTTTCGCGGATATTGGTTTAAGGTGCCTCCGCCCGATCTTGTTTGGACGGACATTCTTAACCTATCCTTGCGAGGTTTATCGCACGTAGACTCTCCACGTTTTACTTTTTCTCTTGTTTGTGACTTTGTCGTATGTCCCTTCTTATTCGGTTCCTCTCCTATTCGAATCATTTCTATGGTTCGGGAGGGAGATTTATTCGAATGGGGGAAGTATACGACGATTGACAAACTGGCGACTCCTTTTTAAATAAAAAAGAGAAAAATAAACGAAAAACAGGTGGCTAGCAATGTTAGTTCGTCAGTGTGTGAAATTCTTATACATAAGACATGTTGTCACGTCTCTTGTGACAACACACTTGAATGTAACAAGCGCTTTCACATTCTATATTCAATCAACTTATGCCTTTGAGCCTCTAAACCCATGAAGCGCGCAACATATCTACAGTTAAGTTCATCATTTGCATGATTGGTGATCTTTTGATCTTTTATGTCGTATGCTTGTACTTGCATCGACATGTGAGTTTTGATAACAAGTCAGACTCATTAGGTGAGTGATCCCGTGCTGGTCATGATGTGTTAACATGCATTATATGTCGCGTAGATCCCAATGAGGAATGCTAGTTACTACATCAAGATCAACACTAACATGACTGTGCTAAGAATCCAAGAGTGCTAACTCGTGTCACCTTGCATGTTACAGGCCTGTATTTAATAATCATATTTTAAAATTAAAAAAATATATATATTATTTTATATTTATGATATCTATCATACTTTTCAAAATTATACAAATAGCAAGCTAAGCAAAATGTAAGGCCAGCTCGTTTCCAAAATCTATCCTGGGTGACATTCTTTAGATCATTTGGATCTTCAGGGTGGGGCCGATTTGACGACCCCATTAAAGTCATATATACCCGAAGATTTTACCCTGAGCACTTAGATGCTAACTGGGACACTTTTGTTAGATAGTGTGTTAGGCTATGATTAGAGTTCTTAATAGTCCTTTTTGATGTTTAGTTATTACTCTTTGCTTTGTTGTTTGCCCTAGCCATGCATCATTTTGTTTGTGGTTTTGTGTGTTTACTAAGTGTGGACATGCCCAATAGTATATTCGGGATGATTTTCTTACAGGGAGTCATGCCTAAACACACACACACACACACACACACAGATATAATAAGGGAGGAATAATAATTTCATACTAACTCTCATGTAGGTGTTGCAGTAAGCTCCTCCCACTAGCCATGGCTTATATGTGTTGCATGAGATAACTCGTGCTAATATTTTATGCCGGTCAAGTCCTTTATTTTTCTTTTATCACATATTTGATAGAATCCTAAAATCGAATTTGTATCAAAAATAAGGTACGAGCACGGGTTCTGAGGTGGATGATACATTGAACTACATGACAGAGACCAAGAACATTAGCTCGTCCTATACCTTATTTTTTATACTTTTGTATGGAATTAGAACTAAGCATATATATGCAAAGTATATTTTGCTTGGTTTTTCCTTGATTTTTTTTATGACTGCTTTATTTTTGTGTTTATTTCTGTTTGTTGTTTTATCTGAGATTGATCACAAAAATAATTTAGGCATATTAATGACACTAAAACTCTAAACTTTCTACAAAATTTTAACAATAAAAGATAAAGATTAATTAAAATTTTGGGTTAAATTATTCCGATTTTTCAAAACCCGGGCTTTACTTTTTTGCATGGTCTTCAGATCGGTTTTAAAATGGGTTACATGCATGGACATAACCCCCATGATAATTAATAGGTTCTTCACATCATAATATTGTGATAGACAATTGCATCATATGTGTATACCGAAGGAGAAGTCCCCGTGCTTCTTCATACAAAGAAGGCAGTCTAGTATGAATAGGGCATTAAAAGCATCCCCAACCTAGACAAGGTATAAGTCCTTTGAGCTGAGCATTTACAACTTTATAGATGATCCTCATTTTCTCCTCTTTTCAACGGTAGCTCTGTCATTTTCCTTGACAAGCGCAAGTCCCATCCCTTTGAGCTTTATCTATTTAAGGTCATATGAATTAGAGTTTGCTTTCTTTGACTTTAGGGCTGCCCAGACTTCCTTGGACAACGTAATTCGAGGATTCTTGATAAGGATACTCAGGTTGTGCTGAGCCGATTATCTTCACAGCAAAGTATACTTAATGTCTACATCGCTTGGGATGATGGATCTCTAGTATCCTGACCCAGCCACCTCTACCTTTTTAGGAGATATTTTCATTCATGTTGACACCTATTTTGCACCCTATATATTCCTCTGGCAAATCATTGATATCGTCTTATGGGCCTCATATGCCTTAGCATCGCCGCCCGTAGTGGTTACGGTGATTTACCCTTTGCACTATGACTCGCTATAGATATCAAATGCATTGGGGTTTTCCATTGAGATGATTTAAATCCATTGGTTTCTCAAATAACTGAATTTCCTTAAATTATGTAAGCAATACTCTTTTTATTCAGAGTTTTCTTGGGTATCTCTTAAGATGTAATTAGCTAATGGAATACGTTCCTTTGGACGACGCCCTTGACCACAATACAAACATTTATACTTGATTCTCTGGCTGTGGATTGCTTTCGTAAGGTCTTCTTTGCGGAGATGTCCCCAAGATAATTTCGATCTGATTTTGTTTCAGACGTATGCTTCAGTTTCTCTCCTATTCGAATTATTCATTTTATTTGAGAGAAAGATTTACTCAGATAAAGAATAATACAACAGTTATAAATAAACAAACTGAAGACTCATTAAAAAATAAATGAGAGAAAAAGAATAAAAATAAGTATTAACAAAAATGTTTTTAAGATGGGAGTGATCATCCTAATTTGTATATGATTTAATTATCCTATCACAAACATGTTTCATCTTTTCCTAATATATTAAAATGCAAATAAAACTCTAAATTTTAAAGAAAAAGAAAGATTTACAAACACACCACTTAATAGTAGTGTATTTACATATCTAACCCCTAACTTCACTTTTTCATACATACCAGCTTACCTAGGCTAGAAACGGTTTATTTTACTTTTTTTTTTTAAGTTAGAATGATGGAGTTTTTTAAAGTGAAATGAAAGAATTCGGGTGGCATAAATGTAAAAATTAAAATTGTACATTATGTAAATATCTTGTACAAATAAGTTTCTTTTTTTTTTTTTATTGATGTGTGTCGGAAAATTCCTGGTGGTCGAATAATAAGTTGTTTTCCTAACGCCGCACACAAATAAAAAAGAATTAAGTAGGAGGAGATACCTCGAAACCCTGTAAAAGAAAAAATCACTAGCCTAATTCATTTGAAATAACCCTTTATGCAATTATAAGTACATAAACCCGCTATCCTCTCGAGTTAGAGAAGATAGAATTATAATGTTTATGTTTAACATTAGTTCAACAATAATAACTATAACAGGTCGCAAAGATCGTAATCGATTGTTGTGAAGGCAGTATTGACGACGGCTGCAGCGTCAACTTGACTTAGAAGTTGTGATAGTGTTTGGTAACGTAGGTTGTATGTGGCATCTTTAGAAGTGTTTATTTGCCACAAAAGACAGAATAAAAAAATGTATTCACAACAATTGGCCATGTAAGCCACAGTAGGAAGCTGCAACAATGTTTGTAGACCACAGATGATAGAGCTGGGAGTCGGATGATTAGTAAGTCATGCAGGTCAAATTTGGTCACGTAGGTCGTACTGGTGAGCTGCAACAACGTTTGTTGGCTATTGAGGTTGGAGTTGAGAGCTGCTTGAGTTATGAGTCACGTAAATCGTAGTTGGTCACATATATTATAGTAGTGAGATACAATAACATTCATAGACCACAAAAGATTGAGTTGAAAGTTGTATGAGATGCCACGGAGGTCATAGTTTGTCACATAAACTATAGTGGTGAGCTGCAACATCTGTAGGCCACAAAGTTTGAGCAGTATGAGATGTGAGCCACATAAGTTATGATTGGTCACATAAATCATAGTGGGGGGTTATAGTAGTGTCAATTTGCCACCAAGATCGTAGTAAGGGACTGCAATTGTAGTGAACCACATAGGTCATAGGCCATAGTGGGGAGTTGTGTAAAAATCACTTCAGAATTTCAGAGAAGGTCGGTATATTTTGAGAATGACGATTGTAAGCAGTTATTGTTGAACATTGCATCTTCTTAGAGACACATTGTTGCCAAGTCTTTGAGCGCATCGTTGCACAACCTTTGAAGATTTTTATTGCACCATCTTTCAAGGTGTGTGGTTATACATTCTTACAGGGTTCAAGGTTGTTTTGTCTTCTTGCTACGTGCTTGCACTATTTTTGGGGCACATGTTGCACCGTCATCAGAGCACATCATTGCACCATACTTTATTATCATGTAAGATTCGTTTATGGTGACGAGCAAGGAGCGGTTGATGATGGTCGACGATGGCCAGTGAGCAGTGGTTGACATCATCATGGCCAGGAAGGGCTCGTCGAGTCTTCAGTCCATAACAACCCAAAAATTGTTGCATTCTCTTCTCCTCCAGGTCCAAGTCCAGGTTTATTTAAAGAATCTCAAAGTACCTCCCCTGCAAATAAGGAAGAGATCCAGACCATTCTATCGGATGACCTATAGAGATTTCCATCATAAGTTGATATTTTTTGGACATTTAAATGCCTTCATGATGTAGGAATTGAGTGGTCTTAGGCTCTTTGGATTCATCTCACCAAGACATTTGATTCAACTATAACATTATCATATTCAGAATCTATTCGACCTTCCAATTAGTCTCCAAAGCTTTCAAAAATAGTTTAATGGCTTAGTCCAGGCTTGATAAGACATGTGCTGGGTGAATTTTCGAGATGTTGAATCTAAATTTGTCCAGCGAGGCATGCCCAAGAATCAAAGCGATAGGAACCATAGGGGAGAGACATAAGTCTATCTATATATATCTATATATAAGATAGATTAAATAAATGGGAAGAAGGGAGATGCTCCATTTAGAACATTGGTCGGTATTTGAGAGCCAAAAATTCCTTTACAAGTGTTGAATCCTCTATTAATAGAAGATAGATCGTTACTAAGATAGAAATCACATTTATGCCTCTGATTTCATGAGAGGGTACATGATATTTTGATCTTTTTATATTTGGTAACCACTTTTGTCATCTTTTGATGTGACTGGATTCTTGGACCGACAAACTCCTCCTTCGGTCGGCTGAGATGGTGTCGGTCGGCCATTTCAGCAGGGTGTCGAGCAATTTTTACAGCAGGATGTCGAGCAATTTTTATGTTTAGCAGTTGTTCGGGATTGAATGTTGCGGGTGATTGAATCTGGATGGCTAGTCAAGGTAGACTCGTCGGTTAGTCCTATACGGTTCGACTAGGATGACTAATGGATTATCTGAGGCGATATCCGACCATAGATGACTAATCAACCTTCTGTTCACGACCGGTAGGGATGGTTGGTCCACTAGAAGGTCAAACTTTAGCTAATTTGTTGAAATTTTATAGATCTTCACATTTTACATCATACATGATTGTCCGCTCTCGGTCGGCCAATATAATCTTTCGTCGGTCAACCTTAGACCGCCTGGTCGACCATGAGTTTTCCCCCCAAACATTTAGCTTTTGATTTGGTTCGTCAAACTGCTTTTAGATATGTGCAGACCATTCTGGGTGTACATGTGACTTTGGGGTTGTCTTATCGGGCCGGTGAGTTCGACTACAAGTTTCTTAAATTAGAATTTTGGATAATATTTAATTTGAATTTAAATACTTCCTCCTAAAAACATATCTCAAAATTCATGTTAAGATTTGACATTTTTCACATCTGACCTTCGAAAGATAAAAAATTTCATTTCAAACCATAACAATAAACTAGGAAAAAAAAAACAAATCGACAACATCAGACCGTTACCAGTTACCACATAAAAGCCGTTACTAAATCGTTTGAATGCAACAATTAATTCAACCATAAATTCCCTCCACTACCTGCCGCCCTTATAAATTCAAACCAAACGAACGCACAAACCCATCCAAGCCCCAAAATGAAATCCATCCTCTTCCTCATCTCCCTTCTCGTTGCCGCCGCCGCCACAGCCACCGCCACAGACGGTGACAGCCGGAGGGAACTGATCGACGGCGGATGGCAGCCGATCAAGAACTTGAACGATTCGATCGTAGGGGAGATCGTGAAATTCGCGCTTGATGAATACAACAACAAAACCCATTTGAATCTGAACCTGGTGAACGTAACGAGGGGTGAAACTCAGATCGTCGCCGGAATCAACTACCGCCTCGTCTTCTTCGCCACCTTCGGATCTGATTCCTATCGTTTAGGCAAATATGAGGCGACGGTGTGGGTGAACGAGGAGGGTCAGAAGAAGCTTACGTCCTTCAGGAGGAGGTTCATAGCCTAGATATGAGATTCCTCTTTTAAATAAAAATAATTACAAATGCAGACGATGAATCACTTTTGTATGGCTTTATTTTGAATGGCTGATCTTAGTATTATGTTCATGTGGAATTGATATTTTCATTGAGACAACTTTGAAAAATGATAATTGATGTATGTATGTATGTATGTATGTGTTTATATATATGTGTGTGTGTGTGTGTG
>NW_018165280.1:2423225-2427001 GCF_001263595.1 Phalaenopsis equestris
ATATATATATATGTGTGTGTGTGTGCGCGCGCGCGCGCGTGCGTCTCTGTGCGCGTGTGTGAAATCGATATTTGGTCCAGTGGGCACCAAATATCGATTCTCCCAAAGGGTTGAAAATCCTGGTGTGTTTGCTTCTTATTCGAAGAGCCGCCCCACGGAATTCGAACCTTGACCCGAGGGACTTACACAGAGGCCGCACCAATGAGCCAGGTTATTTGCACGTATATGTGTGTGTGTCTATATATATATATATATATATATATAACATATAAATTTGATGTTGTTTATATATATATGTCATTTTATGTATGCACGAAAAATGAATGTTTCAATTTTTTAAAGTAAAAATAGTGATGTTATATGAAAGATTTTAGTGGTGTTAATGTAAAATAATAAAATTTAGGTGATAGATATATAAATAGATAAATGTGATATTTAGATAATTGTCGGAGGGGCATTTATATAAGTACATAGAACACAATTCTCCCAAAATTTCTAAATGACATGTGTATATGTTCGGCCCAATGTTCATTCATACTCTATCCCTCAGATATTTGTTGGGCTTAATTAAATTGTGTGCCCTTTTATCGGGCCATGTTCGGCTCGACTTTAACGTTAATAATTTCAAATTGTAATATATTTTTTTTGCATTAAAAAAAAACAACTTAACAATTATAATAAACATTATTTATTTATTTAACTCAAATTAAAATGGTTGAGCAAAGATTTACTTGTGTTTCTCATTTATAAATTACATGTCTCGCTCCTAAGCTTTCATAATTTTATATATATATATTTGTATTTTGGTGTTTTAAATCTATACATAAATAAGTGTATTTCTACATTTTATGTGATAATACAAATGATTTGAGTGCTACATGTAAAAATGAAAGTTTATGTGTGAGATGTGCCAATAGGTAAAATGCTCAAAACCAATGGGGGTTAATTAGACCCTCACTTCTAGCTGAGGGGGAAATTTAACACAGAAATTTTGCGGGATTTTAAGTCAAATTGTACATAAAAGAACATTAGACGTAAGAGAAGAAGGAAAACACCCGAATGCTTTATAGATGATGTTTTATTTCTATTTAAGCGCAATAGCAAATAAAAGCTCTTGAGTCAATTTTAAGTGAATTTGAACAGACTCAAAGAACATTTTGCACCATTAGTCGAATTTGGTTACACAAATCTCAAGAGAATTCAACAAATTACACTGACAAGATACCAAATGACCGCATTGTCACAATAAAAAAAACCGAGTCATCAAACCTCATTTCATCCGGTTGATCATAGGCCGACTGAATAAAACTATATCCGAGCTAAGGAACACTGTACGCCTAAACTGGGAATGACCTTACGAAATCGACTCTCACAATTGATTCTGGATCACTCACAGAGGAGATCAATGGTCGCCCCCAGAACTCCTTTTTAATCTTCTATAAAAACCACTTGTCTGAAAGAAGACTGCTCATCAGATTGCGGTGACACACCCTTTGTCTGATGAAATAAACCCTTTCTAAGGATAAGGGGGCCTCCATGAAATGTTCCCGCAGAAAGCTGACCGAAGAATATCAATCGACCGAATGAAGATCAGGCTACCAAGTTGTATAGTTAAGAATACGAAACAATGCCAACAACAATATACAAAAGTGTGCCAATAACAGTTACTAAAACCAAACTATACTAGAGTTGGATACAAATATGTAAAGATGTAATAATTCATTAATCAATGGTAACATTCGTATTTAATTAGGGACAAAGATGTAATTTAATAACAAAAATTCAGTATAAAACGATTTTGTAACGCTGGGAAATAGGGTACAGTCGCATAGAGCTGCATTATTAGCTGACAAAAACAAAAAGAAAAGATTTACATACATGCCACGCCAATTCTCATGTATTTACATATATAACCTCTAAAGAACAATCTGTGGGTCATATATATCTTGTATTTCACTTTTTCCTTAAGTTAAAATAATACTATTTTTAATGTTATTTGAGAGAACAAAGTTTATGAGTTAGATATGTAAATAAATAGGAATTAGGTGGTACGTATGTAAATGCCCCCACACATAAAAAAATTGATGAAAATGAGCTCATGAAGAAGATATTCAGAAACATTATGAAGTACCCATCCCATCTTGGAGATGGCTGAGGAAGGGCGGTGTTAGGGTTTGTGCATCTGGCAAAGATTTTTAGGGGGGGAGATGAGTCGAGTCGAGAAGTCGCATTTATTTTGGGCTTGAGCTTGATTAATTTTATCGAGTTAGAGTCCAAACTCGAGCTTAAGTCTATGAGTTCAAGGGCCGCTTGGCTATAATAAAAGAGAGAAAATAAAATTTAAAAATGTGTTATAATAAAATATTAATTATAAGAGAAATAATAATAAATTACGTATTATAAAATAAAAAATATTTTTTAATATTTTTAATATTGCAAATATTAAATTCCCAAATTTAATATATTTTGAATTTATCTTATATTAATATTTTTTTAAACGAATTGGCTCATAAGTTAACGAGTCCAGTTAGGACTGGATTGAGCATGACTTTCTAGTTCACTGAGCTCAATTCACGATGCACTTATCAAGACAAGAGCTCGAGTCCGCTCGACTTACTTATGCTTCTAGAAGAGAACAGTTAGTAGTGAAATAATGTCCGATCCCCAAATTATTCTTAGATCATAATGAGCATCTAAATGAGCTTCACCCTGCTAAATTATCAAGTATTTACATGCTTAACCTTTGAACTGCAATTTCTGCATATGCGACGCCTTATCTATGCACAAAATGATGTGTCACTTCCTATGAGTTGAAAAAATGATATTTTTATGTGATGCGAAAGATTTGGATGATATAAATGTAAAATAGTGAAATTTAAGGGTTTGATATGTAAATACTTAAAAATCCAGTGGCACGTATTTTAATGCCCTAAAATTTTAGGAATGATTATGAAGAGGTTATTTTTAAGAGAGTTTATAATCAAATAGAAACATTTAAATGTTATGCGCTTTGCCCTCATTACATAATTTATATAACTCATCTAATTTATGAAAAAGAAGATCAAAATTATCTCTCTCTCTCTCTCTCTCTCTCTATATATATATATATATATTAATTATTTACCTTAATTTAAGTATTTGTCAAAAATGTGAAAAAAAGCATAAAGTAATAATAATATTATTATTTCTCATTTTTTAATTTTTTTTCAGACATCCCACCTATTTTTGTTCTTTCATTAAATAAAAAAAATATATTACGTTTAGAGTCTGTGCATAAAGCTACGTTTGGACAAGACAACAGACGTGATACAAAGAAATTGTCCCGGGCGTTTCATGTATGTTGTCGGGATGGAGCTTACGTTCAGACCACGAACACAATACTTTCTCCCTCAACCAACTTTAGTGAAGACCGCTTGTGATGTGCAACCAGAGTCTGCAATTCTTCCTTAGGCGGTTAGGTAATGAGAGAAGTCAAATTTTCTTCCTTCAAACAGGATTGACTTTTATTAGTTCCCACAATAACTAATAAAAGATGTATATTTTAAAATTATTCAAATACCACCCAATGCTTATAAATTTTTCCATTTTACATTTATGCCACGCAATTTTCATATCACATTAAAAAGACTATTAATTTAATAGATAAAGAATTTAGTGTTATGAATGTAAATCTTCCATTACATTTGTTTAATTTATTTCTTGTTGATGTTAGATATGTGATATCTGTTTTATTTCTTTCAAGATCAGTGTGAGAAAATATGACGACCACTGTCCGT
>NW_018165280.1:2427027-2432027 GCF_001263595.1 Phalaenopsis equestris
TGCGGGAGACGGTTGGTGTGGACCGCGGCGTGTATCCAACAGCGCGGTGCGAACGACGCCGTCGATCACATATCCGATTTAGCGGACGTAACTTTCTTTCCACGATTGGTATAGGTCTAAAATATCTCTCTCAAGCGAAATGCACCTCTCATAAAAGTATATTATATATTTGGTAATCTCGTGATCAAGTTCTACGAAGATTAGAGTGTCAAAACTTATCTTGATGTTTATGAGTACAACAATCAATGCATGTCATATTAGGGACAATTACAAGCATAATACTAAATAATTATTATTTACAATTCTAACACCCTTTTTTCGATCTATTTTTCAATTTCACGTTTAATTGTCAAAATTTCCGATAAAACCTCATCCCATATTTTTCATTTTTATTTATTAAATCCCGAATAGCTTGATTGCGGCACGAGTAATCACATCGATTTGATAAATTGTGCTAGTTTTATAAATAGCAAAATTTGAGTGGGTATTTATGTAATTATTGTCAAATAATAATCCTCTATATGGCCATCAACACATCACATGATGTAATAAGTGATGTATGATTCCACCTTGCAACGCACTAAAAGACTGAATCTTCTAGATGATAATGATGGCTAAATTATAATAGCTTAAGAACCACATCAATTCATTGCTTGATATCCAAAGAAAATTAGTGGAAGGCCATCAAAGGCAACTCACACGACCCAATTATCTTAATACTTGAGTTATTGTTAATACGTAATAATCATTAAATGGAGTGATTAAGGACTTATTATAAACATTAATTAAAATATTAAGGGATTGATTACCAATAATTTCATGTATTATGTTGCTATGAATAAGTAACCCCCCCTATTTCAAACATTAACTGTAATAACGGTTCATTTTCTTCAGTCAATTGAGGCTATCATGAATTCTTCAGTTCATTTGTCTCTGAGAAATAGATAATTAGTGCGACGTAATAGATAATTAATTTTAAAAATATTATTTAGGCTGTATTTGGTAGGATACTTCTAATCTATCAAATGTTATAAATAGATGAGATAAATCTACCATTAAGTTAAATTCAATTGGTCATCGCAAATACCGGAGACGACACTACACCAAACAGGTGCGATGCGTTTCATCGGCTTTCACTACACTGCGATGGGGCTCCACTTGATTCTCAAATGACGGCTTAGACTTGAGTGACTGGAAATTATGGTAAAAGTAATGGAAGGTGATAATTACGATCAAGTGATGGCAGTAGGGTGAAAATGGTCGAGCTACGCTGATATAGCGTTGGAAGTTGAGTGGCAGCAATTGAAAGAAGATGGTCGAGAGACAACAATCATGGGGAGACTGTCAAGTAATGATAATTGGATGGTGGCAGTCATACCACAATGGACAAAAGACGGTAATTGAGAGACGACCTAGGTTGAAATGATGGTAGTTAGACTACGATGAACTGGAAATGGTGGCCGAGTAAGGCACCTTGACGATTGATAATTGCTAATAGTTACTGTCTACGTTAGTTGTCAAACTATGCTCCAAATTTCGTTGCAATTACTATTCTAAACTGCCCTCACATGAAAAATAAGAGACTACTTAAAATATTAAAAGTGGCATTTGAGTTATTTTGGCTAGAGTCACAAAACATTTCATTTGATGACCTTTTTTTGATAATTTTTATCATATCTTGTTCATTAATATATACGAAAAATAAGTCAGCATGAATCTCAAGGCAATCCAACATTCAAGTGAAGGAATGACAAATGGAGGAACCACTCAAGGCAATCCAGCAGTCAAGTGAAGGGACGACGAATGGAGGATCAGACGATTGATCAATCCTCGGGCAAGATGGTCATCCAAGAGTGGGCCAAGGGATCAGATCGGCCTAAGATATGACGGCCAATTCATAGCATAAACGGTCAATCTACGACATCAATACCGACTATATAGTGACGTTGCAGTCCAAAGACGAACGATCGACTGAAGGGGACGATCGACAGATTATTTGACATTTCAATCACGTTTCAAAATTTTGAACCATCAAGTGTTTAATTTCAAGTCGCCAATGCTGGAATTATTTTATTTATTTATATTCTGGCATAAAATTGACATATTTTACATTTTAAATATAATTATTGTTCATTACATTTATGCGACGGCGGTAATGGCTGTTAACGGGCATCTATAGTGGCTAAAAGCGGATGGTGGCTCCATCAATAGTGAGGGCTACTACAGCTGCCATGAAAGTTATATTTTTAAAATACATAAAATATTTAATATTTTATTTAATCATTTTTAAAAATGATTTAATTTAATTTTTCAACTTAAAATATAGATATATATATATAGAAAAATAAAATAAATCTCGAAGAGGTACATAGCTAATCCACGCTTAAAATTTAAATTACAACATAAACCCTTATCTTGGTTTTTTTTTTTTAACAACAATGTTGAAATTAAATGATATTAATTCCTAAATATTTACATATTTGAGCCTAAACTTTATTTTTTTACATTTATATCACCCAAATCTTTCATATTTCTCACTATTTTAATTTTTAAAAAAATAAAATACACCATTTCATGCATAGGTAAAATAACATATATATAAATGGTTGGTATTTATGTAAATAAGCCCTTTTTATATTTTATTTCGAAAAAATAATAATAATAATTGACATCTTATTTTCTTACATTTTTGAACAATTGAATCTAAATAAGGAGCCCACAACAATAACTAAATTAATGCTCACTATATAAAATAAAATATTAATTACAGCACAAGGGCAATTGGCTAATTTTACATGCAAAGGAAGCCAACATATGCCATAATAAAAACCCCTCATATCATTGATTAGACATCATAGAAGATGTATATATATTAGCAGTATTATAACCAAAGCCTATAAAAAAATTACAAATCTACCAAACATCATCGCTATGCCTCCAAGCTCCTAAAGATTGAAATTTCTGACAAAAGAACCTCACATTGCTCTAAACTCTTGGCTGCTCTCTTCCACCATAACCATTAGTGCCATTGAGACCAATAACACCATTGCCGCCGCCGCGATGCGATTTATCGGAGCCGCCCGACCTCTTCCTCTTCAGCACGACACCCCAAGTAACGACCTCGAGAACGGCGGCGATGGCTCCCAGAGCCACGATGATGCCGATATAAGCATGCTTCCATTTTTTCTCAGGGTCTAGAATATCAAATCCCTTGAATATGTTGAGCACACTGAGAATTATGACAGTGTAGCCAATGACATGGTGATAAATGTTCCAATACAAGCGGTATTTGTGATCCTTTTTGGGTCTTAAAAGCAATGCAAAAACCTACATTTTTTAGATCAGTTTTATCAGAATTCATCTATGTTCTCATAATAAGAAGTATTATGTAAGAAGTACTATCATGAAAAGAATAAGTTTTGCTTCAAAGATCACATTAAAAAATGCAATTTTTATAGGCAGGGGCGGAACTAGCGATGATGGCTTGGATAGGCTCATCCTAGACATAACCCGGTTCCGCCCCCAGAGATGTAGAGAAAGGAATACCTGAAGTGTAGCGAGGCAGAAGAGAGCGATCCCGATATCACGGTGAGAATGGTATGTTATCCCTTTCGAGTCGCTGCCGAGTTTGAGGCCGGTTCCCCATCCGGCAACTCCGACGATGTAAGCGGAGCACTGGCAAGCGACGTGGAGGTAGAACCATGCTGGATCTGCGGACTTGAACACTCTCATGTACCTCGCGATGATGGCTCCGATCGGCATCAAAATGCCCCAACTCACTGCATTCAGAACTCCATGGGTCTGCAATCCATTTCAATGGTTCAAGTTTTTTACGTATAAACTTCAATTTTTACATACATATCATCTGATCTATGTTAGAGGTTAAAATGGTGATATTTTCCGATGTGATATGAAAGATATGGGTGGTATAAATGTACAAGATAAAGTTTAGGTATTAGATGTGCAAATACATAGGAATTGGATGTTATGCATGAAATGCTTCTAAAAAGGAAAATGAAACTTCTCATAAGATTTTCAATCCTTCGCATGAGACACGAGATAAGCAGAGCTCTTCAAAAGGAAAAAGCCCTAAAATGGTCCCGGACAATTCGGAAGGAGTCATTTTAGTCCCAAAGTCCATAAGAATGTCAAATTAGTCCCCAAACTTTTCTAATTGGGGCTGAAATAGTCCAACCATTCAAATTATCAGAGCCTTCTGCTACCCAACAATTTTAGAAGATTTTGGAGGGGAGGATTCAGCGGTTTATATGTAAATCTTATAATTTGTTGTCCTTTAGAGACAAATCAAGATAGAAACCAGATATTGATCTTATAGAAAGCTTGTCAACATGCCAAAGAAAAATTCAAAAAATAAATGTAAAATATAGTTAAGAGAGATGAAATTAATTATTTCTTATCAAGATCCAACATATGGCATCAAAAGTAATATAAATCTCAAAATATGCCCAAGGGCAGAACATCAAAAAGCAGAAACTCTCGAAACGCTTCAGCCAAAAATCACAACCTTATTTAATAGGAAAAAAATCTTTTTTGTATTTGAGAATTTCATGATTTTAAAATTGATGCAAATCTCTAATTACATCCAAAAACTACACTCTATTTTTTTTTCTGAAGTTAGATTTTGATCTCCAAGTAACCGAAAACACCAATCAAAATCGCCAGCTTTTAAAATTTAACGATCAAGAACAAGTCAACAAAACCTTCCCATGTTGCAAAACAAGGATTTTTTTTTTCTTTGGCATAAAAAAAGCACAATTTTGCACAACCAGCAATAATAATTCATCTCGGGTTGACGCAGAATAAGCTCCCACGGATCTAAGAAGCTCCACAAAACCCCTAAAAATGCAAAGAATCACAAATCAAACAATAAAAATATTATCTTTGAAGCCCAACTTACATTCTTGCGATGCAATCTTAAGTTCCCAGATCCCGACGACTCGCCGGAGAGCAAATCCAGCATCGCCGTCGACCTTATATTC
>NW_018165280.1:2434527-2459699 GCF_001263595.1 Phalaenopsis equestris
AGGGACAAACCCAACTAAAATGATTCACTATAAGTTAATGAGTGCACGTATTTAGCCTTGTCCCACAGGCAGAAAAAAATTTAAACAATTAGTCGAAGTGCAATGCTCGTATGCAGGAGGACATAGTGTACGATGGACAGGAACTGTCACAACTGAGAGTATTTGTCGAGACTTAATTGCATCTCAGTGAGGTAAGTCATTGCACAATCTTTGGAACGATGCACTGTACCGTAGGATTCTTTGTACACTAGGACGTAGGTTGTTACTTCACACGGAGCTTCATTACAGTTAGCAAGTGGGTGGTTTATGGGTGTCGACAGCGGCTAATGAGTGTTGGGCAACGTTGGACAACGGTTACATGAGCAGAAGAGAGAGGTGTAAATAAGTCAGGTCGAGCTGAAGCCACCCTCGGCTTGAGCTAGAGCTTGATTAATTTTATCGAATTCAAGCTCAAGTTTTAGCTTATGTGGACGAGTTCGAGCTGGCTCACTAGCAGACTTGTTTAGCTAAAAGAGATAGATTAATATTAATTTAAGACAATATTATAATAAAATAACAAATGAAATAATCAATTAAGAAAGAAATAATAAGAAATCACTTAAAATAATATATATATATATTAAAAATTTTTAATACTTTAAATATTAAAGTCTTCAATTTTAATATATTATGAGTATATTTTATATTAATATTTATTTTAAATGAGCCATCTCACGAGCTCATGAGCCGGGTATGGGCTAGCTTGAGCTTGGCTTGTTAGATCATTGAGCTCAGTTCACAAGCCATTTTTCGAGCCGAGCTCAAGCTAGTTCACGAATCAGCTTGACTCACTTTTACGTATAGAGGGAAGTGTTCGCCTAGTCTTCGGTCAATAAGAGTTTTGGAATTTGGCTCCTCCATACACTTCTTGGTCTTGTTCCAAGTCTTGGTTTTTCAACCCCCCCCTCATGAAGGTGGGACTCTAATTATCGAGTCCGTGATTGGCCTCCCCTATAAATAAGAAAAGATCTGGATAAAACCATCAAATGATCTAAAGAGATTCCCAAAATTTGATGTCATTTTTGGACATTTTAGTGTCTTAACGATGTCGAAATTGAGTGATATATAACTCGTTGAATTCTTCTCATTGATATGCTCGATTTCACTATAGTCTTTTTAGATTTGGAATTCATTTGACATTCTAATTATTAAAACTTTCAAAAACACTATTACATACAAAATTGATGACTTAGGTGTTTTTTAATTTGAGTTTAAATCTTCCTTACCAAAAAAATATTTTGAGATTTATATCATACCTCGAGATTTATAGCATATGATGAAAATTTGATGATAACTTATTATTTGTACCTATAGACATGAGTAAATTTTGGCATTGGCCAATTTATCTATTTATATTTTACATAAAAAAAAACATTATATATTATTTAACCAATTGTTTTGTCATTCATTTAGTAATAATTTACTTCTTCGTCTTTAGAACGATCAAAGCCGTGCCGTACTCGAACTCGCGCCACTCGGAAGATAATTTTGAGGCAATTACTAATTGACCAAATCAGAGGTAAATATGGAAGCTTTGGGGTTAACTATGTAATTCCATAAGAATTGCGTGCTATTTATGTAAATTCCCTTTCATTATATGCAAATCGTATTTATTAGCACACATCAATGCCTTTCCCAATTACGAGGACGAGGATTATTTACAATTTATGACATTAACCTCTCGCAGGCGGGCCAACGATCACGGAGACATCTGCGTCCATTAATTGTTTTCCCGTAGCCGCATCAGGACTGATCGGACGGTGGACCTTGATGGTTAACTAACACACATCAAAAATGGGATGAGTTGCCGTATTAAAAAAAATTTAATGTTTAATTTAAAAAATAAATATTTTATAGTTTGATAATGGTTTATGAAATTAAAAATGCATAAAATATAAAACATATAAGAAAAAATTTTATGTGGTTCGGCCAAACCCAAAAAAACAGGCATTCTCCCCGCTCAGCATATTTCAATCAGCAGAATCCTACTACCAAATCAATAAATCACCTTCGCATTGAGTGTCGTCACACAAAACATCGTGTTGTTCCTAAAGAAACTTCCGTATAATTCTCAAATTTGAAAAAAAAGTTGATCTTCTTTTAAAATTTTCTCGCTCTTGGTGGAGAATGAAAATCACAAATTTTCTTTAAGGGTCTGTTTGGGGCAGCTTATTTGGTGCGGTGGCATTTTGAAAACACACCTGGACTATTTGGGTGAACTTCATTTTGACATCTTATGTATTTTCAAAACGCTAAAAACAACGTTTTACCCCGCACCTTGCATTTTCACACCACACCTATGTAGGTGCGGTGGTAGCTTTTCGGCTGTGGTCTGACTTTTAGAAAAAAAATAAAAAATTTGTAACAGTAATCACACCTAGCTTATCAACAGATTAGTTTTAATCAACTTATCAACAAATTATTTAATAAGCTGCAGCTGACCCAATTAGACGATAAGTTTTTCACGAGCCTCTCTCCTTTCAAAAATTACACTTATTTAAAGATGAAAACAAGTAAGTTATTGCTATATTGCAGACGATTATGAGGTAATAAATGAATTAATTAAAGATTGAAATTACATAGACTAATGAGATCACATGACCAAATGCCAAATTGATCAAAATAGGAAACATAGAGCACACTAACAATTATTTAGAAAGTTTTACAGTCGGATAATTTTAGAAAAAAAAAAAACAGTTGGCTGCTTTAAAATACTTTAAATTGGCAAATAATGTATCACTATATTATGGTTTATGAAGATAAGATAACGCCAAATATTTTGCCATAAAGTTTATGTTATTTTAAGGAAATAAAGATGAAAAATTAAATTTTAATTTGGGATGAACCGTAGATTCTGCAATACAAATAAAAGATAAGATATAACGTGTTGGGGCAACTCAATTTTTTATGTGGAAAACACTGAAAATAAGAAAAAAAAACAGTGGGCATAGTACAATTGAAATAATAGTCTATTTAATTGTAATTATATAGCATCACTATTCTGTTGAATTAGAGAAGATGAAATTACAATGTGATGTATAACGATAATTCAACAGTAATAACTGTAATGGGTGGTAGAGGGCGTACTCGATTGATATGAATGTTGTGGCCCATCATAGGAAAAAATATTAGGTCAGGACTCTGGATGCATTCGAAGTCTAATAGTGGAGTGTCATGTGTTAAGTGAGCCCCACAAATTTTAACACTGATTAATCTCAATATATTGTGGTGGCCCAGTTGACACGTGGCTCCCCACCATTGGACTTTGGACGCCCGGATAATATTTGCTCCCATCATGGAGGTTATTAACGGTGATTGTTGCACGAGTTGGTCGGAGAGGATGTAGATGAAAGTCTTGGTAGTAGTTAGCCATGTAGGTTATAGAGGGTTACTTCTGGAACGTCAATTGTCCTTAGAGAATGCAGTAGAGAGTTGCAAGACCTGTGAGATATGTTGTTTTTACTTGGTCACATAGGTCAGTGTGGAGTCATGCTAACATCTATAAGTCATAGAAGTCAGTTGGGAGCTATATGTGCTATGGAGCACGTAGATCATAGTTGGTCATGTAAGCTTTAATGATGAGCTGTGATAATATTTATAGGACATATAGGCTGGAGTTAGGGGTTGCATGAGTTGTGGATCATATATGATGTAGTTGGTTTTGTAGGTAATATTGGTGAACTATGATAATGCCCTAAACCACAGAAACCAGAATTGAGGGTTGCATGAGTTATGAGCCACATAGGTTGTAGTTGGTTACATAGGTTGCAATATTAAGCTGCAATAGCGTATGTAGACCACATATGTCATAATTAGAGGTTGCATGATTTGTGAGCCACATAGCCTGTAGTTCGTCACATATGCCGTAACAGTGAGCTACAACAACTTTCGTAGACCACAGAGGATAGAGTTAAGGGCTACATGAGTCGTGAGCCACAAAGGTCGTAGTTGGTCATATAAGTCGTAGTGATGAGCTGTGAGGAGAGAACTTCAGGATTTTGAAGGTCGCCAAATTCTAAGTATGGTGACTGAAACAGATATTACAGAGAGTTAGACTGTACTCAGGATGCATCATTATCTTGTCCTCGGTGTGTGACGTTACACATCATTTGGGATAAGTGGTTAGACAATCTTCAGAGTGTGTCGTTACACCGTATGATTCAACAATGTAGGCGAGCAGAGGTTGGTTAGTTGTGGTTGAAGGTGGTTAGCGATTGCAGAAGAAAGAAATATACATTGGGTCTTCAGTTCAGAATAACACTAGAATTTTTCTCATTCTTCAATCAAATCCAGCTCTAGTTCCAGGACTCTCTCCTTAGTTTAAGGTCTATGTCCTCTTTCATGAATGGTGTAGGGCTTTATTTTTAGAGTATGAGAAAGGTCTTCCTGCAAATAAAGAAGAAATCTGGATCACTTAATCAGACGCCCAAAAGATTCCCTCGATCGGACAATATTTTCTCGGCATTTTGATTTCCTTAACAATATCAAAATTGAGTGATCTTAAGCTCATTGGACATGTGTCATCAAGACGCTTAATTTAACTATAAGCTTGTCAGATTTGGAATTTATTTGAGCTTTTATTAGGCGTCATATGTTTCTAAACATTATTAAATGGTTTGATTCTGGCTTTATTTGACTCAGAATGGACCAATTTTTTTGTCACTGTATCCATCTTGTAAAGTTGGTTAGTTTTGTTATAAGTTTGCTAAAATTAGAGTTCTACATAACTTTTAATTTGAGTTTAAATGTTTATTATTAAAAAACTATCTCTAGATTCACTTGATGCTTCGAGATTCATGTCGAATGATAAAAATTTATTGATAACATATTACTCTTTGAACGTAAACATGAACTTCCTACGAAGATGGTGATTGAAATATGTCTTCTAAATTTTAATTTATGTTTTTCTTTCCATGTCACAAAAAATAAAAAAGTTTGCACTCTAAACATGGAAAAATTGAACAAAATTTGTTGTAGAAGTTACCTCGAGCTCAATAAATGTTAAATTTGAGTTTAAAATATCTAAAAATTTTGATGAAAAGTTTTAAAATCTAATGGTTGTAAATTAAGAAGTATGCATGTTTGGAAGATTGATATTAGATAAACTAATCTGAGGAAATCTAATTATATGATCTTTCTATATTATGAAACCTAATTTGAGGAGATTTAAATATATGATTTTTCATTTATTTAATATACTCATATTTTCCATATACTAATCATCTCTTATTTACATGAGAGATTTTAGAGGATTTGAGGGTGTTGAGTTGTAACCCTAATTCCTCATCTTCCCACCAGTTGATAATTGAACAACATATCTTAGTGAACTTAGACGGATTTATGCCAAACCACATGAGCCACAATATGTTTAATTGTTTGTTTGCTCTGTCACTTTGTTTTCTATATTGTTTTGCACAACAAAAAATGACATATAATTAAAGGAAACGAAAAAAGAATTATTTGATGAAGTATTTTGAAATTTTGAGTAAAGTTGCCAAAACAATACTTAAGAAAAAATTATAGATAAATCTCATGTCTTTCATATGAGATAGAAATTTGAGTTGAATTTGGAGAGATCTTACTTACCATAAGAACTTCAGTGTTAAAGATTAATACTAACAGCAATTGCCAACAATCGACGTTACATAATTGTTATTGTCTAATCACGATTACTCAACCGATTTTACCTAATAGTTGCCTCCCACTAATTACCTGAATGACTTAATTTAATCTTAATCGTCCAACTAACATCATTTGCTAGCATCTCTCAACCATCATTAGCCAACAATAGTCACCATTCACTATTTCTCCAGCAATCTCTATGTTACCATCACAGAAGACCAAGTTAGAGTTAGAAAGTTTTTAAACTCATATTTTCTAATTATGAAGATGAGTATATTTTTGTATATTCATTCACATAGTTGATCGTTTCAATTAAATGAGATCAAATTGTTGTTATCATTAATATATTTTAATATCATAAATATTCTAACACGCAACAAGTAGAAAATGCACATTTTTTTGTTATAATATGGCAAAAAATATTTATGGCGCAATAATTACATTAGATAATTATTTCTTAAATATTATTAAACTAAATACCTTATTTTATTGCTTATTGTTGATCATTTTGCATTAATGCGAACATAATGTATTTTCCATTGTGCCATTCATCGTACTTTTATCTAGGGGTGTAAACGAGCTGAACACGAGCTGAGCTGAGTGGCTTGTTTATATTTCGAGTTCCAAAAGTATGTTCGTGTTCGACTCGTTTGCTTAGCAAGCCGAGCAAGAACCGTTCACGAACAAAGAGCCAATTTGACAACCCTAATCACATAGCCATAAGATGTTAAAAGATTGGAGCAAGATTTAAAATATCATTTGAATCTAATTTAATAATTTTTATTATATTTTCTTCATTAATATTTTTAATTGATTATAAATCATTGTAGTCTTGTAGTCAATTAATTTTTTTAAAAAATACTACTTATCAAAGATATATATAAAATTGATTAGTAGTATTTCGAGCCAAAACGAGCCGAACACGAATGAACAAACATTCGTTCGTGTTGCTCGTGTTCGGCTCGTTAATTTAGCGAACGAACCGAACACGAGTTTCTTAACGAGTCAAACACGAGTTGTTCGCGGACAACGAGTCGTTTTGACAGCCCTACTTCTATCTATATATTTTTTGGTACATAACGGTGAAGTCGTAGGTAGATTTGCGGTCTTCCAAGTTTTTTTTTGTTTTTAATAAATACATTTTGATTAAAAACTGTTTTAATACATTTATGAGTTTGATCGGTTGGTAAACGCATTTATTAATCTGCAGTTATCTAAACTAATGAAGTTTTGCACTCAATTTGATTTATTTTAGTGTTATAAATGTCAATATTAAAAGTTTGGAGTTACATGTGTAAATACATAATAATTGAGTGATATGTATGTAAATTTCCCGGATATTATACATACAAACCACAAAATTCCTATGTATTTACATATCTAACAACTAAACTTTATTATTTTTATATATGTCTCCCAGTTCCACCTGCGACTGTCTATTTAAAGGGGTCTAATTAGTACAATTAAGTAATGTGAGAGCCGTTATTGTAACTGTCCTTAAATAGATTTATTGTGTATAATTTGAATTAATGACCGTCAACAGTTTACACTGACTTATGAGTTTGAATAAATAATGTCAGCTGGCGGGTGACCGATTTTGTAGGTTGTACACTGAAATCCGTCATGTCGAGAGGGTGGTCCAAATATGGTCGGCCATCTTGACAAGAGGCTAGTTGATTGGTTCTGTGAGATCTATTGCTTCGATTGGTCGCTCGACTGATGGGTCAACATGTTTCGTTGGGGGAGTCGTGGCTCACTTGCAGTTTGGCTCAAGTCTTACATGACTAGTCTCGTCCATCTGATCGGTTTGTCATCTCGGCCGGATATTCCCTTTAGCAAGGACTTGGGCGGATCTTGTCGCTGCCTATGCAGAGCATCTGACGGGACTCGTTGTCGGGATGATTTGCACATTACACTTGGATGATTTTGTCGCTATCGAATTGGGAACCATTTTCGGAGCTTTGACCTATCTTGGGTTTAGAGACACAGCTTCTCATGCTTGGCGTTGAATTGTCCCTCGATCGCTTTTCTTGAAGCAATGCTTTGTATTCTGGGCCTTTAGTTCTATTTAAAATTTGTGTCGGTAATACTAGTGTATACAATATGATATGAAAGATTTGGGTGACAAAAATCGAGAAAAGCAAAGTTTAGGCGTTAGACAAATAAATACAAAGCAATAGAGTGACATGTACGTAAATGCCCCATATAAATTTATAATTTCATTTGGATTTATTAAAATAGTAGGGTTTTACAAATCTGCCACCATAAGGGTAAAAATGTTAGTTTGACTAATTGCAATAGTTACAGAAAGATGTCATCATTATGTGTACGAACCTTTGATGTTTCTCATGGCATTCCTAGTCTTCTGTACTTACCAACAATATTTGAATAACAATACCACAATTTCATAATATTTTCCACAAGAAATTCTAACTTCAACCACTAAATTCTTCAGATATTTAATTAAAGGAAGATTTACATGCATACCACCCAATTCTTATGTATTTACATATCTAACACAAAAGAAAAAAAAAACTTTAATTTTGCATGAAAGTGTGTCACTTTTAAAATTTAAAATAATGGTATTTTCTATTATTCCATGTAAAAAAATTAGGTGTTAGAAATGTAAAAAAAGTAATATTAAAGTGTTGTATATATAAGACCGTAGGAATTGAGTGGTATGTATGTAAACGCCCATAAATTAAAATACATTTAGAATAAGCATGCATGAATATGGTTACTCCAGACAAATGAATCATGAAATTTTGGAGCATGAACTATTTCTAAGCACAAATATATAGGGCGGTTAACGATCCAATTTCGAGCCGAACTAGGATCACCTCAAAATCTGCTTGAATGGTGCAGCTCATGGCTCATTATATTCAATTTTGAGATAGCTCTGTTCGAAATTGAATCGAGGTCAATCCGGTTCGAAATTGAAACTAGCCGACTCAAATTAAGTTATTTGAACACGAAATCAGCCTGAAAATTGAAACTAGCTGTCTCAAATTGAGTTACTTGAATTTGTTATAGCTCAAAATTGATTTGTGACTCATTATATTAAATTTCATTTAGTATTACATCTATCATTTTTATATAAAAAAAATATTTCTAGCCAATCTCGAGCTAGTTTGATCCTCTCAATGTGTCTCGAAATCAGCCCGAAAAACAAATTTGATCTAGAATTTTGGCTCTTAGCTAGACTCATTTATTTTGATATGGTCTCTAGTCTAGCCAACATTCCTATCAATCTTCAAACGATTAACAATCTTCGAGTGAAACAAAACATATATATCTTCAGATTCATCTCTTAGCTCATATTAAATCCTATAATTGCATATTTATCTTCAGGTTCGCCTCTTAGCTTAAATCTTCTATTATTTCTTTTAGATTTATTTAGTTTCTTGAAGTGAAACCTATTTTGAAGTTTTTGACAGTGAAATCTCGCATGTTGCCTCCAGATTTGAATTAATTATGGATGAGATTTGAAAAGATGATTTTGTTGTTAGTTGTGCTTCAGTTATTGTGCATTTGTGTTGTTATTCATATAAATCAAACATTAATTTCATACAGGTTAAACTTTTGAAATATTTCAAACAATTCAGACAATACAAAACAAATTGTAAGATTTCAAGCAATTCAAACAATTCAAACATATTTCAAACAAATCAAACTAAACATGAACAATACCTTCACAAACAATTTCGCATACGAGCATATTTCAAATATACTTAATTTCAAACAAACGGAACACAAACAAGAGATCTACTCGTTCATGTTCGGTTCGTTTACACCCCTAGAAGCAAGATGATTTTGGCACAACTGAGTTGCCTTTTTTGGTTCTAATTTAAATGCTCAAATTTATATTTGAATATTATATATATTTCACAAGTTTAGTGGAGAGAAAATTTTCAAAAAGTAGATCTATGAGAATATAATAACTTCTAGAAAACTTTTTCTCAGAAAAATAAATTTATAATACTCTATTTCACTTTTTAAAAATTAAAATGGGTGCCATTTTTTGTGATCTAAAAGACTTGGGAGATACAAATGTAAGGAAAATTTGATATCAGGTGTGTAAATATATGAAAAATGGGTGGCATGCATGTAAATGCCTCTCATTCAAATTTGAAATTAGCAGGAATCTTCAGTCAAATCAATGCTTTATATCAAGAAGAAAATTCTAATTCCATAGATGAAAGTAAACTTCACCATGTTAGAGAATATATCAACCAATGTAATATATATATATAATAAAGGAATATAGAACTTTAAACTATTCCCGACTTTAAGTAAAAGCAAATTCATCATAAAGAAAGGAAGCCAATCCTAACTAAAGGCCAACAAATGATGTTACCAATTGAATATTTTTTGCTTCATTAATTAATCAAATTTAATTTGAGCTTGATTGATTAACCAAATTTCAACTTGAGCTTCATTTGACTGGTGAGTTTGGTGAGTCAGGGTTGGCTCAAACTTGATTGATTAACTCATCGAGCTCAACTCAACATTCATTTATTGAGTCAAGCCCAAACCGGTTCCCAAGTCAACTAGAGAGCTCTTCAAATACTTATTTTATCATACGAAAGTTATAAAGAACTTGGCATACAAATGCAAAGTGAGACAACTGAGAAATTAAAATTAATTTTCTCTTCAATTTTAAATTTTTGACATAACAATCATGCTTCTTTGCACACCCAAAAAGAATATTTTATCTCATAACATGCCATCTAATGACATGTTGGATTGCTTAATTATTCATAAGCTTGAAATCATTCCTATAAAGTTAATGAAATCTGCAAAATATTTGAATCTTAGAACGTCATGATTAACACTGATTTGTGCACATCCTATTTTCAGATTGCTTGGTTTTCTTATAAAAGTGATTAATTGATATTGATAGCTTCACTGCAACAACTAAGTTTTGCACCTGACACACACACACACACACAACAAACTCTCTTTTTTCCCTATACTGCAGGTTTTTAAGACCCCTATTTTGATAAGTTTAAAAAAAATTCAAAACTTATTGAAGTTTTTAAGAAACCTACAAGACAAGTAAGAGAGCTACGGAAAGGCACAAAATTAGAAGGAAATTTTACTCATTTCCCCTCCACATTTACAAAAATTTCATGGTAATAAAATAAAAAAAAAGGTGGCTTGGAGAATCATGGAAAGGCGGCGAACCTGGATCTGGGTAGAGATTTGCAGAATGAGGAGAAACCTTCGACAACTGGAAGGGGGAGAGTGAAGGGAGGAAGAACATTAAGAGGACCATTGGTGTTCTCCTTGGAAGCAGAAGATGGGAGAGCTAATGCTGGCTGTTGCTTGTTGAGGCCTTCCATAATGCAGGAGAATGCTCCAAATGTGAGGCAGCTCTGCAGGAGAGCTTGTGGTGCACCTGGAACCATTAGTCACATTGAGAGAACCAGAATTCTCATTAGAATTAAAGCTGTATTTATATTGATGTTGTATTTTCTCTATTTTGGATGAAATAAAATTAATATATTTGAAATGGGTATTGGCTACTATGAGTAGATAGAAGCCTCGACGGATGAGGTGGAAGCTCCCCCAAAACCGGGAGTCCCACGAAAGCAGCTGCAAGCTGGCTGTTTCTCTAGTCTGGTTCAGTCTAGCTTTTTTTTTCCCATTCAGAGGAGTTGTTTAATCTTCTAGGATAACTCCTAGTTATCCTATTATTATATATTCACATTTCGGATGTTTTAGGTTCAGTTTTTTTCTGAGCTTTACTCAGAACCGCAGCAAGTATCGGTTTCTCCCTTTGCAGCCGGTATCTGAGAGTTTGAGTGGTGCACAGGTTGTATCAATTTCCCTATGTGGTGATTATCTTTCCTATCCCCTTCCTCATCCTCACCACGTCGCTCCTAACCGCCTTCCATTGCTGCAGCCACCTCCGAACAGCCGATGTTGCTGTTTTCACTGAAGTTCTTCCATTGCTACAGACACTTGTCCTCGCTGCCGCCGCCCCGGACAGCCATCGTCTTCCTGTCCTGCAGTCCCCGGCATCACCCGTCACTACCACTGTCATTCCCACTTGCTGCTGACGAACCGAATAGCCATTCTCAGCTGGTTTCCTGCTGTTCCAGCCATCCAGAACATTTTTTCCTGCAGCCTTGCGGCTGTTCTACCATCCCCTCCACAACCATACCGCTGCCCCTGCTTGTTCCAGCCTCCCCAGCCACCGTTCCTTTCCTTCCCACATGCTGCCGCCTCTAGAACCTGTGCCCTGCCCCTTTCCCAGTTGCTGCCATCATCCAGAACAGTTGTTCCACGTCATTATCCTGGGACATCACTACCTTGCTGTTTCCCATTGGCTGGCCAGCTCTTCCACAATCTGTCCACCTTCCGCCCCCCTCGTCAATCACTACCACCACCCCGTGGTCCCTAGTTTGAATTTATGTTGGCATTTGTTGTTATGTCCTTTTTCAGAGTATCGTTGTGTTGTATTTGTTATAATTTCTCTTTCAAATGTGTTTGGTTGTAACCGTTTATTTATTTTTGACAATATTATTTGTTTTTTCTATTGTGATTTAGGTTAACGCTGTGTCACTTCGCAGAATATTAAACAAAAAACACAAAAACTATATTGATAAAAGTTTTGATGAAAGTTCTATTGAAAACGTAAATGAAACCACACGCAGAAAGTAAAATTTTTCACATAAGAAAATTCTTTAATTTTAAGATGGTGAAAGGTGCCTCCATAGAACATATCAACCAATGTAATATGATCACTGATCGACTGAGTTTGACTTATATCAACTTTCATCTTTCATATTGAAGTTCATGCCTTAAGTTTACTATTATCCCTTCTTGAGAGCTAGAGCATGACTATAACAACAAATAGTAATTCGAACAAGTTTGGAAAGCTAAAGCTCCATCATGCTCTCTCTGCATTTAATATGTACGGCAAAGGCTCTTCCTTTGCATTAAGTATTTAAGGTATAGAAATATGAACAAAAAAGTAAAGTTTTAAAAATCAGATCGGGTCGACCGGTCCAACCGTGAATAAGGCATACAGCCAGCCCGTTCAACCTCAAAAATCATGTTTGTATCGAACATGTGAAGACCGGTGTGAAATACTGACTAGACCAGCTAACCGGTCCCCATTAGATTAATTCGGAAGGTCCAAATAACAATTTTATATCACTTCAGCTTTTCAATCCAAGAGTAAATAATTTTTCTATAAAAAAAAAGCTGACTGGAACAAGGCATATTAGCCGGCCCGAATATCCTCAAAAATCATTTTTGTATCAAACATGTGAAGACCGGAGCGAACAACCGGTTAGACCAGCGAACTAGGCAGGTCCAGAATCACTTTTGTATCGACCTGGTCCCCGTAAGATAAATTTGGCAGGTCCAAATAACAGTTATAATTACTTCAGCTTTTCAATCGAATAATTAAAAATGTTTCTATAAAAATAAAATCTATAGATTAAAACGAGTTAGACTAATAAATATAGATTTTAAAAACTTAAATTTAATTAGTAAGAGCTTAATCAAGCTAATCTATAGCATGCCCACCAAAAATTTGAGTTACGAGTTCAAACTCTAAAGGTTTTCCATATAAACTATGCAATACTGTCTCTTATGATGTAGGACTAAAAACACTTTTGAGTATGCATAAATTTGGGTTGGGCTATCGAGATAAGGAATCAGGTCATGAAATTTGGGTTTTGAGAATATTAAAGGATTGCAGGATATGTATCAAATTATAATAACAATTTCATTTTTAAACTTCTTATAAACTTTGCATTTTTATTAATTATGATAAATTACCTTGTCATTATAAATTATGTTTTTAATATAAACTATACTTATATTAATATATCTAAATTATAAATTTTTAAATATAATATATATAATGCACATACAATTATATCTTAAAGTGATTTATATTGAGTTTTAAATTTACAACTAATGGTTATATTACTTTGTTCCAAGTAATATTTATTTTTTGTCATCTGATTCAATCCCTAATCAACCTCTGTTCAACTATCGAACATTGAACCTCTATTTCTTACTAGTTCAATAATGACCGGCCCGATTTTTACAAAATTAGTATATGAAAAGAGATTGCATGGTACACTATACATGGTGCATGATAATAAAGTGAACCAAACTAGTACATGAAAAGAGATTGCCAATAGTAAATAAATTAACCATAGTAGAACAAAAAGAGGCTATTCCAAACCGTACAGTAACTTCCTTAGTCACATACTTGCCCACTGTTTGGTTTGTGTCGAGCCAAGGGGTATTTCCATGCAGACCTCCTTTAGCAAATCCCCATGAAGAAACACATTCTTCGCATCCAGTTGATATAACCTCTATCCACAATTCACAGCCAGAGAGACGGGTATCCTGTTTGTGCTCGTCTTTGTCATTGTTGTAAATATCTCATCATAGTTGAAGTCATACGTTTGATTATGCCCTTTTGCTACCAATCATATTTTGTAGCGATCAATCTTTCCATCAGAGGTCTGCTTCAACACGAAAACTCATTTGCACCCAATTATCTCTTTCCTTGTTGGTAGCAGTGTGAACTCCCACGTCCTGTTCATATTGAGAGCACCAAATTTCTCCAGCATGACGACATCCCACTTTGAATTGTCTTTAGCTATTTGTTAACACTTGGGTATAGAGACAAAGTTCAAAGGCGCAATGAATACTCCGTGTAAAGGTGATATGTTAGAGTATGAGATAAATTGGACAATATCATATAAGAAAACAAAACAATAAGGAGAACAACGATCTCGAGGATGAACAACATTGTTGTGAGAGGTCCTTTTTAAAGTCATGGGAGTTGGAGTGGAAGGAAAATGAATCATATCACCTGTGTAATCAAATTCTAATGTTGATAGTGTAGGCGCAGAAATCAGGGTAGACCGAGACAAGAGACTTGTTGACACGAGTGACACAACAAACACTATTCTCTCATTATGTCGCCTCCTGATATAGACCCTCAACTCCCCTTAAGCTTGAATACCACCACATTTGAGCTCATTTTTTTTCATTTTCCAACTCTTTCTCAGTTGATCCTTCCCGCACAACATGACAATGCATTGTATTCACATGTACCAATTTCTCACCATCACTACTCTCCCCCATCGCCTCATACTTCCAATATCTAGTAAGTCACCAAAAGGTGAGGTCACCTTCCATGTGCAGTGCAGTTCCAATTCTCTAAAAATCACATCCATACTAATAAAAAGTCTCTTCTCTATCGGGCTCCCACAAACATATCTTTTATGGGTGACAGAATAACCCACGAAAACACACTTCACAACTATGGGATACGACTTCCCTATAAATGGTTTATTATCCTTCACAAAACTTAAACAGCCAAATACCTTCAACGGAAGGATCACACCATTACCTCCTTCCAACAACTCACAAGGAGGTTGCCACTCCAATACTCTTGAGGGTATTTTATTGACCCTCAAGTACTTTGGGACTTTCATCGAGATAATCATGCTTCAGGCTACCTCCAGAAAGAGTTTATTCTTCCTCTCAGCTACTCTATTTTGTGTTTGTGTGTATGAACATGTGGTTTGATGTTGAATCCTTTCGGCTGATGGGTACTCATCAAACATCTTGTTGGTATACTTTATTTCATTATCAAACATTAATATCTTCACTACTGCACCGTATTGAGTCTGAATCGCTCTACAAAAGTCCTTTAAAGCAGACAAACACATTATTTTTGCATCTCATCAGATACAACCATGTAACACAAGAAAAACAATGAATGAAAGTCACAAAATATCTGTAACAATTCATCGAAGTTGTAAAACAATGTCGTCATACATCTGAATGCACAAAATAAAAAACACAAGAACTTCTATTACCATAACTAACATAAGAGCTCCTGGTATTCCTACCAAACTCACAAACATCACACATAAGTTTTTATTTATTTTTTTCATATAAAGACAAATATAAAACACTTAATAAACTAAACAAAAACTATCTTATGCGCTTGTAATGTAACAACAACACATCCATCACACTCCTCCCAAACCCACCAACTCCAGCACTCTCTACCATGGATATCAAAACTGAGTCCATCCCCTCTCTATACAAGAACTGCAGTCCACTGTCACGTGTCAATCACAAGTCTCCGACCAGTCCCATTCTCTTGAAAAATCACCTTAGAGATATCAAAAGAAATAACACATTAATTAGAATATAATAACACTAATAAATAAAAGATTCACCAGAAAGGAAATATCAATAATGGTCTGAATGAACTCTGAAATTGCTAAGTGAGTATGGGAATAGAACACACTAGCAGCACTTATGACATGTAGAGATGCACCAGAATCTATTATCCATTTTGGTGATCTTGTGGTGGATATAGAGGCAAAAACATGTGTATCAAGAGTACCTTTAGCAAAGTAAGCATAAGTAACAATGATACCCTTGGACAACGATAAAGTGGATGCATACTCAGTCACATCACTCTTTCCTTCATCTTCAACAACTCCAGGAACTTGTGATCCTCATCGGTAAATACCACCCATCTCTCTCTCATTTTCTGTTGTCATTAGATTTGCCCAGTAGCCCCCTCTCCCACCCCTTTGGCCCCTACAATTACGACTATGGCCTCTAGGATGTCTATGTCACAACCCAACTCGACGCAACTCGTTAGATCGAGGCGGGTCATCTCGTGTCAACATCATAACAGATAAATTATTACCCGAAGTCCATTTGGAATGAATTTCATTTATCTATTAAGTTTCGCACAGAGTCACTAATATCACCAAATGTTGCAAAATAAATATACTCAAAATTCATTCAGGCCATCTTACTATAGAAAAAAAATACACATACAACAATTATTGTTTAAAATTTCCATCATAAAAAAAAACTAAATATTACCATGACCGTCAAAAATAAAGATCAAAGATACTGACATGTCAAAAATCTAGCTCTCACAAGTAATACAAAAGTATCTACTCATCCTGAATCTTACCCTTCCCTGAAATAACATATGTGAGTAAAGCAGAGGTGAACAACCACAACTCAGTAGACTACCCGAAATCTATTACAATTTTAAATATTTAAAAAAAACAATGGCAATTATTGTTTAAAATTTAAAAAAAGCTAAATATTACCATGACCGTCAAAAATAAAGATCGAAGATACAGACATGTCAAAAATCTAGCTCTCACAAGTAATACAAAAGTATCTACTCATCCTGAATCTTACCCTTCCCTGAAATAACATATGTGAGTAAAGCAGAGGTGAACAACCACAACTCAGTAGGCTACCCGAAATCTATTACAATTTTCAATATTTAAAAAAAACAATGGACAAGTATTCAAATAAAATAAAAAAAATATGATGGTATATCATTTATAGTATCTATCACAAACCTAGTACAAGAAATTGTAACTGTAGTAGATATGTACTGAGTAACAATATAAAGCAACATAATATCACAAGTACAACATGAATATAAAAATTTATTTTTTTATTTAAATTATTTTAATATTTTCACTTTGCATCCTTATACCTCCACTTTCACTTACACATCAGCTTGTTCATGTTTACCCTATGTCTTATAACTCCACTTGTTCACGTCTGTTCATACATATCAAATGCACGAACAGAGAATTACATGGGTGCAAAACTGCTTATAACTCTATTTGATTGCATATAACATACAATCGCCTAATTACAACCACCTACAACTCATATTTTTATCATTTTTTACACATATTTACAAAAAAAATATGAATGATAGCAATTTTGACATATGAAATTTTAAATGTTTTAGAAAATGGTACATGCCAGTAGACACAAGTAATAATAAAAATTGCAAGGGAAATAAATCTATAAATCTCAACAAGCAAGAATTTGGGATCTGCACATTATCAAAATTCTGAACAAAAGATTTGTAAGAGGATCATTTCACGTCACAAATTCTTCTATTGGGTATTTGTGCATTCATGTGCTCCTTCCTCATAGTGTTCATGATGTGTTGATTTAACTACTGTAAGAATACTTGAGGTGAGTGGAGTTAGTTCTGATAATTTGCATTCTTGATTTTGCATATTGTCCCTTACATGCTCACTGGTTTTTTTTCTTTCTATTGCACACGAAGTTTTTTGTTCTTGGTGGGAGTTGTGGGAGGATTTAGTGAAGTAATAGAATCATTTTCAAGTTGATTTGTTATAGTAGGAACAAGAGCGGGTTCATCAGGGATATAAGGGAGTTGAGTTTGAGGTTCCTAAATGGTATCCCAAATCTGATAATCTCTCCAACTCTCCCCTTGAAAATTAGATTTAGGATAATATTGTTGATTTTCAAATAATGAAACAATCATAAAGTTATAAAATTTTTGTATTCCTGGAAAGTAACATTTATACCCCTTTTTATTTAAAGAGTAGCCCACAAAGATGTATTCGATTGACCTAGTATCAAATTTGGTCTGATTAAGTTGATGTAGAAGAGCAAAAGCGGATACAATAAAAATTTTTTAGTGTTAGGTTAGAAGCAAATGATTGAATATGTAGGTAGGATTTTATGAGAGTTGAGAGGTTTGTTAAAGTTTATCACTTTGTTATGCATCCTATTTATGAGACCAGTCGTTGTAAAAATTGCATCACCCTGAAGTGTTTGGGAAGATTGCTAGTGAATAGAATTGACCGAGCCACTTTGGGGAGATGATTGTTTTTTTCTCTCAACCACACCACTTTGTTGGGGAATGACAACATGAGTTTATATGAATGATGTCATTTTTGAAAAAATAAGGGTAAAGAGTGGAGTTATGGTAGTCCTTTGGGTTATCTGTTTTGAGAATTTAAATTCTACGATGAAATTGGGTGAGCATGATATTGTGGAATGTTTACAATATGTTGAAAATTTCAGATTTTTCCTTCATAAGAGAGATCCAAGTGATTCCGGTGTGGTCACCAATGAAAGTGATAAACCAACTAACAGTAAACTTACTTATGACATAGAAGGGGTTTGGTTATTTTCTACTCAACAATGGTTTTGTAAAGAGCAGAGTTTTGCGAGCACTCTGCATGCATATTCAGAGCCAATATTTGGAGAGAGTGGCGAAGTATTGAATAACATTGAATCACCCTCCCGTGGGTCATGTAATATAGTTTCAACGTAAAACAACACAGAAAAGTTGTCAACACTCAAATAGGTTTTTCTAGCAGCAACCCAATTTTCTTGTCATTTTGTGGAATTTTTTTTTTCAATTTCCGTGACCATGAAGTTGACAAACCATGACATGATCATGTGATCATCAATTTTCCACGTCGGATGCCTAATCTATGCTCTTTGTCGAGTTAAACCTACGAATGAAAACGAGTATTTAACTTTTAAAAAATAGTAATAATGCTATTTTTTAATGAGTATTAAATATTTGAGTGTCATATGTATAAATATGAAAATTTAGGAGTGAGATATGTAAATACATCAAAATTATGTGCTATGTATGTAAATTCCCATAAGTTCTAATATGAAGAGGCAAATAACAATTAAAGTTTCTAAAAAAAACACATTCAACTTATATACAAATCTTTTTTTCTCAAATACATGGGCTTTAATTGAAAAGTATATCTAATAAATTGAATTGAAGCTTAGTGCCTAGTTTTCCTCACAATCCTCCAAAAACAACTCAGGAACTTGACATTCCTGTCCAAAGTGATGATCATGGGTATCCCGTGCAGTCTTACAATCTCCCTGAAGTACAAGTCGGCAACATGCGATGCATTCAATGTCTGGTGACAGGGTACGAAATGTGTCATATTTGAGAATCGATCTACTACGACCATGACTGAAACCTTATTTGATGTGTCCTCGAAGATCCACCCACAAAGTATTAGTAATAGGGTGTATAGTCCTATATTTTGTCCCCTGATTTTGACATATGGCAAATCAGACATTGTCTGGCGCACCGCTCCACATCTCTTGCTAGTCGGGGGCAAAATAAGTGTTCTCTCATGAGTGCAAGAGTCTTGTCCCTACCAAAATACCGTACAAGTCCTCCACTATGGCTTTTCTAAATAATGGGCTCCCTCAACGAACATTGCACGACTTACTTTGGTGGAACAAGTACCCATCAATTATGTAGTACTGTCCGGTGAGGTTCTCCTGACACTGCTCCCAGATTTTTCCATAATCCCCTCTTGCCTCGTATAGCTCCTTTAATACCTCAAAAGTCACGACTTGAGCCTGCAACGCAGCGATCAGCAAGTGAAAATAGCTCAGTGTATCTGCTAACCAGTTCTAACTCCATGCCTTGTGCTTAAGCATAAATTGGAACGACACTAACTCAGTTGTGTGTTAGTCATTCAATTTGCTATGGTCGTCGAAGAATTTCAAGGTTTCATGATCTGTGAACAGCATGAACTCGCTTGTCAATAGGTAATGGCTCAGAGCTCTCATAATAATATAAACCTCTGTTGTACGTCAAGTATTTCCTCCCAAAATCATTCAACTTCTCACTGAAAAAGACAATGGGGTGAGCTCCCTAGCTCAACATTGCTCCTATTCCCACGTAGTATGCATCCCACACTACCTTGAACAGGTAGTTAAAAAACGGTAATGCCCAACTAGTGCAACCCTGTTGACCTCATTTTTTAGGTCATTTTTTTTTCCTTAGGGTCTTAGGATCTAGCTCTAGGAGTTCCTATTGACCATCTTAGAAAATTAGAATTGAGACTCACCCTTCTTAGAAATTCCAGCCACTTCATATTTTTCTGTGATGTCTAGCATTTATGACCCAAAAACATTGTCTTTTGTACGAGTAGGTTAAGAGCTATTATGTGAAAACTCAGGGAGAAGTTCCCAATAGGATTTCAAGCCCTAGGAAAACATCGTCACAAACTTTTTCGCCACACACACACACAAAATGCACAAAATTCAATGAATTGCACGAGGTCGGACTTCAATTGAACCTAAAGTACGAGTGAAAATGTGAACTTCTCAGTATGACCTCCGACGACAAATTGGACTGCGCCAACGCGTCCGGGACACCAATTTTAGTATGAAAGGACACCCATATTGCTATATTTTCAACACGAGAAAATTGGCACGTAAATCAATGAATTCGTTAAAATGACATCCGACGGCGAAACGGACCGTGTCAGCGCGTCCGGAACGTCAAAATTACCTAAAAAGAACATCCAATTTGCAATGATTTCACACGAATTAAAATGTGCAAATCAAATTTTTACTTTAAAAATTAAATATTTTTATACTTCTATAACATTTATAAAACATAATCTCTATTCACCTAATCCACGGCATTCGCGTGTTTCTTTTCTCTTCTTCGACCGAGAGCAGCTCGAGCGTGCCCTATCTCCCGCGACTCGTCTCCACTCCCGCGACTCATCTCCCGTCTCCTAGGCGTGGATCGATCGAGCGGCGCCATGGCTCGCCGAGCCCAATTTTCCTTTCTCGCGTCTTCTCTGCCATTCGTGCACGTGGCTCGTCTCCTCTAGCTCTGCTCAACCGAGTAGCCCTCCAACTGCAAAGTTCCATCTGCTCGGCTCTTCCTCTGCCCTAGGCCGCATTTCCTCCGCTCTAAATGCATTTCTCCTCTTCCTTTACCTGATTCGGCTACCAGGGAGGTTGGTAGGTGGCTTCTCCTTTCTTCTTTCTTTGCTATAAAGAACCCCATTTGAGGGAAGGTCTAAGGTTGGCCGAAATTTCTGAGAATGGGGAAGTGCTGCCAAAATCTCCTCTAATTTCATGCTTACTTATTCTTTTCATCCTCTACAGCCTGAGGGTTGTTGAAGTTTTCTGGAGAAAAAAAAAGAGTGTTCTTGGGAGAGAAAATTTTTAGAGAAACTTGGCATTTTTCTTTCTACCTTTTCCACAATTAGCAAGCGGATTTACTCCTTTGTTGTTCGAAAGAAGATTTCTTTCCTCTCTGTCGTTCGAAGATTTTCGGCTTGGGGAACTAGAAACCCGAGAAGAGCTTTTGCGTGAGGTTTTCAGGAGAAATTTCTGTGAGGTGTTTTCTTCAATCCTATTTTTAGTGTTTTGCTTTAAGTTTGCACTAAAGATGTATTCTTCTTTTTCTCCTCTGTTTTGTTGTTTTGCTCGAAACATGTTATTGGAAATGTTAAAATAGAAAAAAAATGTTTGCATAAGGCTCTGATTTGATCTTGTCTAGTGACTCATCATAATAAGCAATTGAATGTCTTAATGGAAGCTTATTCTGAAGTTTAAGCATGAATATTTGCCTAGAATGATGAGAAATGAAGCATATATATCAGTTTCCCTTACTTTTCTTTTGTTTGAAATATGTGAAAGCATTGGAAGAGTAGTCTAGAAATGCATTTTTATTCCTTTATAAATTTCTATGGAAAACATGTTTGGGGTTTATGTCTTGTTTCTCTTGCTGCCCCTCATTAGAATACTTGCTAGAAAAGATTTGTATGTGCTGAAAGATACATCTGGGCTTATGTTTTATTTCCTCTTGCTGCCCCTCATTAGAATATTTGCTGGAAATGATTCTTTTTATGTGCTGAATGAATGTATTTGGGGCTCGATCTTTCTTACTCTTGCTGCCGCTCTGCGTGAAATGCGTATAAATGGCATTCCTTTTATTGTAGGGACTTTGAAGAGCTTGTTTAAGTCTTAGATTTGTGGTTGTTTTGTCCTTTTTTTCTGGGCTCGATTTGGAGCTTGTTAGGGGTTGGTTTGATGGTTGTTTTACTCCTATTTTCAGCTCTACCCATGAGCCTTAATTGGTGTGTGTTGCCTTTACGGTTTTCTTCTTGTTGCCCTTTACTCGTGACCCCTACATGTTGTGATTAATGTTGAGGTTGGCTGGAATTTAATTTGTTCCTTATTTTAGCCTGGTCATGAGCTTTCCCTATGGCTCTTTTATGTTTGATTCAAGCTTAAATAATGATGATATGATACCTATTGCTTTGATCTTGGGTATTGCTTGGTGTTGGTTGCCTTTGTGGTCTTCTTCTTTGCCCCTACCCGTGAGTTTCTCTAAGTTGTTTGGGGGCTGGTTTTTGGGCTGTTTTGCTCCCTTTGCCATGCTTGGCCATGAGCTGTTTGGTGACTGTTTTGTGGTGGTTCTATCCTTTTTATGAGCCTTACCCGTGAGCTCTCCCCTCTCTTATTGTCTTATACGTAAGCTTTAGCTTGTGATTTCTTGATGGAATGGATTGAGCTAGTGGTTGTTTCTCTCTATTACTTTGGACACTTATATGGATAAGTTCATATTTAAAAAAAAATGATGAAAAGAAAAGAGCTTTTGCTTTAAAATGGAGTTGAATGGAATTGGTATTGGTATAGCTTTTGGAAATTTGGAAATTCATTCCCAATGGATTATTCTCTTTTGTTTTGTGACATATGACAAGTTCTTGAAACTTTGTTTCAAGAAATTATAAACTTGATATAAATTGAATTCATTAAGGGATTTGGAAATTCATAAAATTGTCATGCGTTGATTCATTTATGAAAAGTGAGAAAATGATATCTTTCTAAGATTGATTCAAGGACCTTGAGGCTTTATTTAATGAAGTTCAAATTGCATTTTTGAAGCTTTATGCATTAAAATTTGATTTACATGTTGAGGCTTTCATATATCGATTTGAACATTTTAAGTGTTGATTTTTGGAGATCACCTCTTATTTTTTTACCGTTTTTTATGAATTTAAATGTCTTTAGACCGATACATTCATGATTTCGTTTTAAGCTTTATTGATTTGACTTTGTTTTAAAAATGAATCGGTCTCCTTTTCGTTCGTTTTGTTTTCTTTTTTTTTAAACGGTCAAGTTAAAAATGAGAATTTCCGATTTAATTATATTCAGAAATGATTCATATTCTTAAGAGAAATTTGAGAGAAAGAGAAAGGGAGAGAAGATTGAAAAATGAAATTTGGATCTTCAAGATGATGAAACCTAAAGAAGGGATAGAATAGCGAATCATCTACCATTCCTTTTGCATATGAAAGATGAAATTGTAAATTGAAAGAATAGTTGAGGATTGGAATAAAGCTAGAGTTTAGATAACAATTAGGAATATAGATTGAAAGATCAGTAGACTTGCATTTAGGTCCCTTAAGCTTTGAATCAACTTAAATCCAACTACCCTAACTAGGATTGAAACACACTTCATAACCCTTTTTGCCAAAACTTTAGTTTTACCCCTAGATTTTAGGAGTCTGATAGCGAGCTAAGCTTGATTTAAAGATGTTTGAGGATTAGTTGAGGGACACTTAATTGAGGTTAGAACTTTAGAACACTTCAGACCCAAATTAAAGTGTAAGCTTCCTAGGTCTTAGGAGCACACCTTGAGAGAATTCAACCTTCTAATGTTTAAATGATCCTAAGAAGTCAGACATCTAACCCTAGCTTATAAGGACACTAGACACGAGGGTCCACTAGATTGTGATTCACGACTGATTTAATTAAATCAAATAATAAAATTCTTGCCTTAACTTGACCAAAACAGAAACTCAATGTTTCGGGATTTGAGTTTGCCTTACACTCAAATCCTCCTGGTAATTAGAGACATTCCTAATATCACATATAAATCTCCTATTAATGTCCTTTATATGTGATATTGTATTTTGTTTTATTTGTTTATCTTTTTCCTACGATTTACCTGTTTTTCTCAAGTTTTTCAGATCGCACTTTCTCCTTTTACACAACGCATAATAGCTAAATTTAAATGAGCAGCGAACCTCCCAAGTGTATAGGTTTGATTTACATTACAGTATTTTCTTTTATAAGCATGTTATACTGTCATTTTTCTTTACTATACAGTACATTGTTGTTTTTATTTCACACTGCATGTTTTCCTGCTTAGTTTTTGTACTACGTCTTAGTATAGGATAACCTAGTGGTCAGATGCATTTTCAAAACTAAAACTAAACCAGGAGGTGCTACTACGAGGAGCTTGGAGCGAACATCGTGGGAAGCACAACGAGAAACAACTTCAAGGTGGATCTGCAACAGCAAAACATCAAAACACATCACATAAACAATTTCACAACACTATACACTTTCCTTAGTTTAAATAACAACTCATAGAATCACCCTTTAGGCCTTTGCACAACTCTGTTGTGCAGTTGTGCAATTATAAGCCGTAACACGTTAGGATTCTGAGGTTATCGTGCGATATGGTGTAAATCCTCCTATCTTTTTAGGCTATTTGTACAGTCGCAATGCTCACGCTATACTATAGTGATTTATAGTGAACTATGCGCTCGATTTTGAATGATTTCAATTTCTAGTGAAGAATTGATTCTCAAAAGATTGTATGTTGTAGAATGTGTTAGATTTTATGATTTCAAATACATATTTAATATGCAATATGATTTTGGTGATCTAAAGCTCCATGGTTCACTGATGAATACCTAGGATTCGATGACAAAAAAAAAAAAACTTTGAAATCTTGAAAGCAAAACCACATGATTTTAATCGAGAATTTTCCTAAGTGACCCCAGTCATTTAAGATGTAATTAACTATAGGTAATTAACTATAGGGGTTTGCT
>NW_018165280.1:2459753-2463196 GCF_001263595.1 Phalaenopsis equestris
TCTAATTTTTTATGTTAGGTAATGTTAGGTAGGGGAACTTGTTGGCCCCTTTTTTTTATAAAATATTTCGCAGACCAAAACGAATGTCATAAATTCTTTAGTTTAAGTGATTGAATCTATATTACAAGTGATATATTTATTCTTCGAGATAAGTGTATTACTTGTAGTATTATATTCAATCATCTAAACTATTTAAAATATGAGACATGTTTGGTCTCACCTATTTTAAAATTAAAATATTATTTTTAAAAATAAAAAAAAAGGTTATATTCATATTTAAATTATTTTCAAAATCACAAAATCAACACTTTTTCACATCACGAAGTTAAAACGGCCGACAGTGCTTAGGCCACCTTCTCCTTGAGTGCATTGAAACTATTATGAGTTACCTCTATCCATTGGAAGTTCCCTCCCTTCAGAAGCTTTGTCATAGAAGCGGTGATAGTACTAAGGCTCTTGATGAATCACCTGTAAAATGATGTTAATCCCAGAAACTGTATGCTCTATTTTGTTGTCTTTCCACCTTCAATTTTAAGATTTGGACATCTCAAGGCATTGATAATAGCAGACTTCATACTCCTCAAGTATTGGGTTATTGTGTATTCCTATGGCTGACCAACTCACACTTCATCTATAACTACTCGAACTATGCAGTGAACTCCACTGAAAGATTTTTCTGTTGTAGGTAGTGGAGTTCCAGAAACATGTCCTAGCGGTAATAAAGCGGAAGGCATTTCCTCTACATCACTTTCTTCATCTTCTCCCACTTGATAACCTTATCAGTCTTCTCTCTTCCTCTGTCTCTGAAAGTTCTCCCACCATGAGGAGGTTATCTTTTTCAACTTGATGACAGCTAATTGTACCTATTTATCTTCTGGCACTTCGTTAATAATTGAAAATTCACTTAACAGATTGCAGTTAGTAGATAAAGTCATCTGGATCCATCCTTCATCAAACTTTGGTAGATTCACCTGATTGTGGAAGTCCATGTGTCCTCCAGATCTGGACTCCTCTCTTGGCCTCTAATATTGAATTTTGAAGCAGTGGGACCGGTACTCCTCGTCACTAATCTCTTCCATGTAAAATTGATTCAGATCCTTGTCCATCTCCCTTTCGTCTCTCTAGATCACGATCGAGGGTAATCTCCCGTTGGATTCCCTCATCAATCTACATACACCTCTGTTGAAGTCAATGAATCTCCCGATGTATCTCGTCCTCGACAGGTTCTGACATGTATCTCGGTGGCATGATTAAAGTTTGGGTTTTGAATGTGTGGTTGAGGATAAGAAAGAAAAAAAATTTTGGTGGGAGGCATGGTGGATGCTAGAAAATCTTAGGTTAAACTACATTTAGGTAAACTTTGATACCAAATGGTACCAGAGTTAACTCGAAAAACAATAAAATGCAAAATATTATTGCTAGAATTTAAAAGGAAACACAACAAGGTTCTTAAAAAATAGAAAATAGAACACGAGCACAAACGAGCCCCTAGGGTGAGGACAAAAGTGGTGAAGCCGCCTGGGCAGCAGGATAAAGGGAGCTTACGGCAAGAGATAAGGTGGTTTGAAGAGGTGTTGACAGCAACATACGATAAAGTGGAAGAGTGGTGTCAGCAAATGGAGGTGTAGAGAGGTAGGTTGATAGTAAGGCTAGGTTTTTTAGGGTTGCAGCAACAGGTGGAGTTGCAGGAGAGGGCGGACAACAACAACAGGAGGTCTAGGGGAGGTCTGGCAACAACGGGAGGGGTTGCTGGCAGGGTCATCAATAGTTAAAGGTGGTGGGGCTGACGATCGCAGAAACAGGGAGAGGTGTTGGCAGAGATGAAAACATCGAGCAGGGAAAGGGAATAAGCGAGGAGGTAAGTAGAGATCGTCACCACCTCAAAGCAGGATACAGTTGGAGCACCACATGTGCTCTAATAACCTAACAAGGGAAAATCGCCTAAAAGCAGGAATTTGAAATCGAAAAACAAAATTAAACCCTAAAAATCATAAACAATGTATATATAATGCTAGATAAAAAAGAAGGTGGGGAAAGGGGCCAGTCCCACCCATTGAAATAACTGGTCGGTCCAACCCTCTATTGGACCGAGAACCCATCTAAACCGGTTTGTCGATTCAGTCAAGCCAAGCTCCGCATCACATTTTAACATATTAGCACGCTAAAAATATATATCAGCATTCTAACAAAAAAAAAGTAATAAATTATGCAAATTCAAAAGTAAAACATTTATATCCTAACATCAAATCACGAAATAAGATTAGCTATACAAAATATCAAGCTAAATAAGCTCCTATGTCAAAGTAAAATACTAAAATATCATAACATAACCATCAAAATAAATTCAACATAAGCATTTATTATATCATAACATAACCTTTAAGTTCATAAAGCCTTTTACTTAAAATAATAATTATTGGAGAGAAGCGACGCCTCAACTTGGGTGAGGCGTAGCCATGACCCTTAGGTAATGAGGTTACACCTCAATGTGATTTCTTGTAAAAAACGTTGAGCCGTGCCTTGTATTACATAATTTTGAATAAGGATAAATTCTAGATAAATTTTGGCTTAAATTTAAGAATCGCTGTCCTACATCTATAAATAAAAATTAGTAGTATACTTTGCAATTAATTTGTTTTGGATTGAATCAAATTTGCAATTTCAATTCTTTTCTCTTAAGGTTTTTCCTCCTTCGAATCTCTGAGTTTTTTCTTCAACGCCTTAAGTATTTAGTTCCTACTACATAAACACTAGCAAGCTTTTAGGTATTTCCTCAGCCTCCAATCATCAAGCCCTCCTGTACCAGATCCTTGCACCATAAGCCATGTGCTTACACCTTGTCTAAAATGAGGAAGCTATCAATTTATTCTCACCCACAACAGAGTGTCGGCCGTTTTATCGTTCAGCTTGACTTTCGTAGTTTGAAAAGGTGATGATTTTGTGATTTTGAAAATAATTTAAATATAAATATAACTTTTTGAAAGAAGTAACTTTTTAATTTTTAAAATAAGTGAGACCAAACGAATCTCACATTTTCAGATAGTTTAGATGATTTAACGCAATACTACAAGCAATACACTTATCCCGAAGAATAAATATATTACTTGTAATAGGGATTTAATCATCTAGACTAAACAATTTGTGACATCCGTTTTGATCTGCGAAATATTTTATAAAAAGGCCAACAAGTTCCCCTATCTAACATAAAAAAAATTAAATAGGGTTTATTTTATCTGGGTTCCTGGTTCCCTATAGAGGCAAGCCCCTATAGTTAATTACATCTTAAATGATCGAAATCACTTAAGAAAACTCTCGATTAAGATCAGGTGGTTTTGTTTTCAAGATTTCAAAGTCTAGGTTTTCACAATTGGACATGGGAAAATCAAATGGGAATGGCTCAAAATATGAACAATTATTTAAGGAATTCAAATGAAAGAAAAGTA
>NW_018165280.1:2468508-2482187 GCF_001263595.1 Phalaenopsis equestris
CTACCAAAATGGGTACCCCGGACGCGTTGGCGCAGTCCGATTTGTCGTCGGAGGTCATTTTGGCGAATTCACCGATTTGCGCGTCAATTTTCTCGTGTCGAAAATATGGCAATATGGGTGTCCTTTCCTACCAAAATGGGTATCCCGGACGCGTTGGCGCAGTCCAATTTGTCGTCGGAGGTCATTCGGAGAAGTTCGCATTTTCACCCGTCCTTTGGGCTTAATTGAAATCCGATTTCGTGCAAATTCGTGAATTTCGTGTATTCTGTGTGTGTACGTGACGAAAAAGATCGTGACGATGTTTTCCTAAGGCTTGAAGTCCTATTTGGAACATTTTCCTTGAATCTTCACAAAATAGCCCATAACCGCTCGTTTATAAGACGATGGTCTTGTGCCAAAGATGCTAGACATCAAAGGAAAACAGGAATCGGCTGGAGCTTCTAGAAGGGTGAGTCTCAATTCTAGTTTTCTAAGATGGTCCATAGGGATTTCTAGAGCTAGAACCTAGACTCTAAGGAGGAGAAGAAAAGACCTCACAAAAATGAGGTCAACACAGAGTCACACATCCATGGAAGAAAAATTAGGATTCCAACTGCTGCCGCCAGCATAAGGAAGAATCAAAGAGTATAATAATTTGAAAAAAGGAAAAAAAAAATTACATCAAAATATTGTACCGTTTTCCAACCTTATTCCATCGTTTGACATTAATTTTCTGGAACATTATTTTCAAAATAAAATTTTGTGAAACGTAAACGTAGTTTTCTACCTTGGCCCCCCTTTTCCATTTGTACACACAGGGATATGAAAACTTAATTAGTTTGAGTGGTCCATCCCTCAACACTAATTAATGGTTAAGTTATTGGCATGATTGCACACTACAACGCCTAAGGACTTAATTTGAATCCACTTGAAAGGACATACAACACCAATTATATCAGAAAAAGGTTAGATCAATTTTTTGTATCAAAATTAAAGGTTCCAAGTTAGAGATGAGTAACTTGAAATGGAAACAACATGAAAAATTCGTAACAAGGAAACTATCACGGGAATAAATGTGATCATTGTTAAAGGGGAGCCTTCTTTGGGGAATAATAATATTAGAATGCCAAATTTAAAAAAAACATAGAAAATAAGATGGATCAAATGATTTAAATGCAGGCAACAAGATATCAAAGGAACAGAAGGGATCCTTCACAAGTTGTGCTGGGAATCCTATCAGACACCCACCTCCTTTCAAGGTGGATGACAAGTTAGAATTGCCTACCTTTGATAGCATGGTGAATGCTGATAAGATTTACAATTGGATAAAAACCAAAAAGATCTACTTTCCTTTAATAATCATACTCCGGCTTGAAGGATAGCATTTGCTCCAATTAAAATCAAATCACATGTATTAATGTGGTTGAACACAAGTCAGTAAACTAGGACTTGCTAGGTAGGACATAACCAAATTCAAGAGACTTTTTAAAGCTAAGTTCTATCCTATTAGTATTTAAAAAGAAAAATGGATTTTATAATAACAAATGAAAATTCAAGTGGAAAAAAAACCTATGACAGTAAATATGCTGCCAACATTGTTCACAATCTTGTTCATCATGATCATACCAAACTTGTTATAAAGGATAGGCATGTTTTAAAAGATAAATTAAAAAATGAATTGATTTGCACTCCATTTATCGCAACAAGAAGACAACTTGCTGATATATTTATCAAAATGGCGCAGCAATCCAACATTCAAGAATATTATAAACAAATTTGGATTAGTAGATCTCTACTATCTAGTTTGAAGAGCAATCAATAAAGGCTGGATAAGAAAAATTAAATGTCACGGATTTATTGCTTATAAAGAAACATGTCTCCCACATATTCATATGAAAAAAAAAGGAAAGAGCCCACAATTTGCATCCTTCACATCAATTAACAAATCACTATATAATCAAATGATTAAGAGCTAAAGGTGAATTTTATGTTTGTTATTATAATTACTTATTTCTTTTTTGTATAATTTTACATATAAATACTCATTGAAAGAATGAACAAGCCAAACTTTCCTAGCCATTTCTTTTTCTACAGTCCATATTATATTTTATTTCATTGTGACATGTCATTTTTGTTAACTTTATCAAGCACTGCAATTTGCATGTTATACATAAATTTCAATTTCCTAGCCGCTTCTTTTTCTACAGTCCATGTTATAAAAAAACTATTTTACTTCATTAGGACATCATTTTTTGTTAAATTTTATAAAGTTCTGCAATTTGCATGTTACACATAAATTTCAAATCAACTCAACCAATTTGATTTGGCTCAAATCAAATCAGCTTGGCCGAAATAATTTTTCTAGTTGAGCTAATTTGAGTATATGGAGTTTGATTCAACCTCAACTCACCCAAACTTGATAAGTCATCCTTACAGGCATACAAAAGCAGTTACAACAGACATGCTAAGGTTTGCAAAGCCTAAGAGTTAACTTACATGCAGAGGCAAATGACTTGTACACTTAAATTCTAAAGTCAATAAATAGAAAATCCCATCTCCATATGAGAGATTATAAATTTTGGGCAACATTTTTTCTCTTAAAAATATAAAATTAAATGGATTACCTTTGTCCTTGGATAAGAACAAGTTTAATTTTATTACAACTTCTATTATTATGGATAGGCTTCAAAACCATATAATTGTTCCAGATTTTTGTTGCCTCTTTGATCTCCACTCCCTTTACTCAACCTTGAATTTTTAAGGGTTAATGGAACAGAAAAACAATAGTTATATCACACAGTTCTTATGTATTACATATCTTACGCCTAAACTTTCATATTTACATATAAAACACTCAAATCTTTAATATTGTATAAAAATACTACTATTATGTACATTTTAAAAGTGAAATACCCCTTTCATGCACGGTTAATGACAGAAAAGTTTTACAAATAAAAACATGACAGTTTAGATGTTAGATAACGTGGATACATAAAAATTGAGTGGAATGTAAATAAATGTTCTGAAATATATTTGGCTGTAAAAAAATAATAATAATAGAAAACAAAAAAATGGCAGAAGTCAGCTTACAACAACAACAAGCCTTTATCCCACTATACATGAATCCTTTTTCTCCATTGCGTCCTATTGAGTGTCATATTTCCATTTAATTTTAATAAATTAAGATCATTTTTTATACAATAAACGCAAGTCTTTCTAGGTCGCCCCTGCCTTTCCTAACATAAGCCAAATCTAAAACATCTACTCTCCTAACCGGATCATCAAATGTTCGAAGTTTAATATGACCAAACCATCTAGGACGACTCTCTCTAATTTTGTCCGCCACTGAAGCTACATCAACCCTATCACGTATATATTCATGTCACATTTTGTCTCTAAGGGTAGAGCCACTCATCCACCTAAGCATTCTCATCTCAACAACACTTAACTTAGTTTTATGCTTCACTTCTAGACTCCAACATTCAGTGTCGTAGAGCATTGGTCTCACCACCATCTTATAAAATTTTCCTTTCAGTCTAAGGGGTACTTTTCTATCACACAATAGACTCAAGCATTCCTCCACTTCAACCAACCAACTTGAATTTTTACTAATAACACCCATCTATATCACCATCACTTTGAACAATAAACTCGAGATATTTAAAGCGTTCACACCTTTTAATAATTTGATCGCCCATATTTACAACTTTGTTATTAGAGCTACTACTACTAAAATTATATTCCATATATTCAATTTTAGTCAATTTTAGTTTCAATTTTAGTTTTACTCAAACGAAGGCCTTTAGATTCCAATGTAGACCTCCATAATTCAAGTTTTTCCAGAGCTTTTTCTCTGGTCTTATCCAAAGGAGGATATCCTCAACGAAAAGCATACACAAACGTACATTCTCTTGTAAATGTCCAGTAAGAGCATTCATAAGTAAGAGCATTCATAACTAAAAAGCATTCATAACTAAAACAAAAAGATATGGCTTAAAGCCGATCCCTAATGTAATCCAACAGAAATAGGAAAACTTTTGGCCTATCCTCCTTTCGTTCGAACACAAGTAACAGCTCTAGTATAAATAATCTTTAATGACTTGAATATAAGTCATAGCACATTTCTTCTCTACAACTTTTCAAAGGATATCTCTTGGAACCTTATCGTAAACTTTTTCTAAATCAATAAAAATCATATGTAGATCCTCCTTATCTCTCTGCACTTCTCCATCAAACCTCTCAATAAATGTATAGCTTTCATAATAGACCTGCGTAACATAAATCCAAATTGATTATGAGAAATCTTTGTAATTCATTTTATCCTATGTTCAATTATCCTCTCCCATAATTTTAAAGTACGACCCATCAACTTAATTTCTCTATAATGTTCACACTCTTGTGCATCCCCTTTATTCTTAAAAATGGGGACCAAAATACTCTTCTTTCACTCCTCGGGTATCTTTTTAGCTTTTAAAATAATATTAAAGAGTTTAGTAAGCCAAGAAACTTCATTTGAGTAAAACTAAAACTGAATACATGGAATGTAATTCTAGTAGTACCTTTAGTGACAAAAGTGTAACTTTGAGTGATCAAATTATTAAAAGGTGTGAACGATTTAGATACCTCGGGTATGTTGTTCAAAGCGATGGTGATATAGATGAGGATGTTAATAGTAGAATTCAAGTAGGTTGGTTGAAGTGAAGGAATGCTTCGAGCCTTTTGTGTGATAGAAAAGTACTGCTTAGATTGAAAGGAAAATTTTATAAAATGGTGGTGAAACCTGCAATGCTCTATGGCGTTGAATGTTGGCCTTTAAAAGAGAAGCATAATACTAAGTTAAGTGTTGCCAAGATGAGAATGATTAGGCGAATGAGTGGCTTTACACTCAGAGACAAAATGCGAAATGAATATATCCGTGATAGGGTTGGTGTAGCTCCTGTGACGGACAAAATTAGAGAAAGTCGTCTTAGATGGTTTGGTCACATTAAACGTCGGCCATTTTATGATCCGATTTAGAGAGAAGATGTTTTAAATTCGACTTATGTTAAGAAAGGCAGAGGAAAACTTGGGCTTATTGTATAAAAAATGATCTTAATTTATTAGAACTAAATGAAAATATGACACTAAATATGACATAATGGAGAAAAAGAATTCATGCAGCCGACCCCACGTACTACGATTTAGGCTTTATTGTTGGTTCTTGTTGTAGTGGTCATGTTGCACTCTGATAGCAAAAATAAAAGCATTGCGGTAGTATCGACAAGCATAGTGGTATTGTTTAGATGTGTTGGCTACAAAGGCAAGTGTGGTGATGCCAAAGAAAACTCTTGGCATCTCTTGCTCTCGTAAGTAGAAAAATAAATCAAAATTATTGAAATAAACTCCTACAAGTCATCTCATAATGATGTTTGATCGTTATCATATTTTTCAAAAATTTACAGGATTGTATGGAAAGAAATTAATAATGTGTTCCTTTCAATTAAAGTGGAATTTTCTTTTTCTACATTCATTCATGAATGCAAGGGAGTTAAACTTGCCATACAAAGCAAGTTTTGTGCCTAATCTACTAAGTTTCTGTAGTAATTTTATATCCAACTTCTCTCTCACTTATTTTATCCCAAGTGAAAAAGGTTAAGTGGTTCATTGTAGTCCCAGACTATCCAATGTGTCCGCTTTAGTAGCTTAACTCTTCAAATTTGATTCAAAATAATCCACTAACTCCTCAAATCTAATCCAACCTAATTCAACAAAAGGATTATTTTGGTCATATTCAAGAAGAATATGGAAGCATTAAATAGTTGAAACTAAGATGATCCCACACAAATAGTCAAAAAACCTATGTTGACCTCTTTCTCTTTCTCCCAACAAGGATACTACTACCACGGAAGAAAACCAACATGCAAAAGCAAATGCTTGACCTACCATATGTGTATATCGGAAAATGTGTTTCCTTAAGCAATAGGAAAGCTCAAATATTAAACGAGTCTTATGGGCTTAACAGAACAAGCCCACCAACTTGAATTTAATGATGTGGTGCTAACTACGTCAATCATACTCTTTAGTTGTACGTTTGGAAGTGACAAGCTATAGAACTCCTCGCCGCCCAGAAGAACCCCTTGACTACCTCCTAAGCATGTCAGCATTTCGGCGAGTTCCTCCAGCTGAGCTCACTCATGTTTTTTTGAGTCCTTCCAAGCTCATCGACAACTGTCTAGCTACACCACCGAGCTTGATGAGCAGCTCTTCGAGGAAGAAAGAAGAGAGCTCAAGTATGTCGGCATACATATCATCATTTAATAACAATATAACAATCCACACCAGTAGTGTTATCTACAATTAGTCTGCTCGGGCTCTGTACTATACAATCTCAGCCTAGTTTTATATTTCATTCTTTAGACCCCTTGCTCGGGTACATAGGCTACATAACAAATAAAAAAGAAAAAGGGAAGATGAGACACTCCTCGATCCTAGATCCTCAAAAAAATCTCTAACTATTTCTCTAAGGATATTCTTCAGCTTCTTCGCACTTCTTCCACAATGTCTCTCTCAGATTGTATGAGTTCACTAATGATATGAGATCTCATGTCCCAAAATGATTCAACAATATGCCATTGCACATTAATGCAAATATTAACCATCGTTGACTCATTAATTAAAAAAAGATTTTCACCACTCTTAGCAAAAAGGGATTGAGAAAATAAGCACCTGGAAAACTCAAAGCAAGGCCGGTACAACAGCCTGCGACCCCAGCATTAATGACTGTCATAATAAGAATATACAGATTAGGGACATAAAATATATTCCTTTTAAGTAAATAAAGATGATAAATAGCAACGACACATACCATCATCTTTTCCTCGCATTCTCTTTAGGAAGCAGATAACAAGACTATGAACGCCAGACAAAACTGCAAATGTCTGAACATTAAAGAATTAGCTTATATGATGAAAAGACAGAAAATATAGAACAACATAAAACATTTTTGCCTAATAGCATAGCTAAAAACCTTAGCAGAAGCTCCTGCTTCAGCAAAAGAACCCTTAAAACCTTTCTTCTTAACCAGGCCTGTACCTGAAATAGTTTGAACAACCAAATATCAAGGTATGACCCAAAAATAAGGTTTAAAGTTAAAAACACCAGTGAGTGGAAATTTCAATTGAAGTTGAGAGTACCATAAATTAGGTTAACATTGCAATTAAATATTTTCATTAATTAGAAAAAGAACGCTGCTCCACCATTAGACAAATTAATCACCAGCATTCATCATTAAAAAAGAGTTAAGAAAGTCTGCTTCATGGTTTAATAACAAAAAGGCATATGCAAACACAATGAGAGCTTGAGACCACCACTAGCAATTATAACTAGTATTACTTACATCTAGCATTCCAATTTTCAACAAGCAAGAGTAACTTCAGATATGAAATGGTGAGTTGAATGTCGTGAATAGACTCAAGAAGAGAAATGCATAAAGGGAAATTTGCGTATAGGTCCAACCATTGTTCACACAACTTGCTATTATAGATTTCGTCTCTTGCAAGCAACTCAGAAGGCCTCTAATTTTGCCTTTCACCAGGCATACAAACCATTCAATTGTTTCATTATGTACTTGTTGCTATATTGTAATTGGACGAAATTCCCCTGCTTTGCAATTCTTTTTTCCCTCTATTGGGCCACCCAACACCAAAGAAGCAACGACAAGCTCACTGTTCAACAATCTCCACTTTCTCCAGATGGGCGAAGAGATCGCACAAGTAAATAGTAAAGTAGTGGAAACTCAGTAGGGAAGCAATGGCATTACCATCTCCAATGCAGCAAATTATGGAAAAATTAAATGCAACGTGAAAGAAATCTTCTAGCTTACAAAGTAAAAGAAAAGGCATACTTGTGGGGCATCATCAAACTAAGGGTCTGTTTGGGGCTATTGTTCATTATTTATAATCTACTAAGCAGATTATTCTGATAATTTGATAAACTGCAGATTATCAGAATAAACTGACTTGTTAATTGAGGCAGCTTATTCAGAACAGCTTACTGAAAGTTGTTGTTGGATAAATGATCATTCTGCCCATGTTTGATTAAGTTGCTTATAACAGAACTGTATGAGAAAAATAATAAATAGAACAAAACTGTATGGTTAAGAACTAAATGGTAATTTTCCAAATATAATATTTAGAAAATTGCTCAAAAATCACAAAAAACAGAAACAGCTTAAATTGATTATCAATATAAATAGCACAGAAAGAGAGATAGATATAACTTCAACATCAGTTCTTCGGAAGTTGAATTCAAAAAGATTAATGGTTTCAATAAAGAATCCTATTTAGCAAGATAATTGTTAAATTTAAGAATCTTAACAACAAAGCAATATGAGCAAATGAAATTAATCATTAAAATCAACGGGAGAAGGTGCATGAAAGAATCCTAACAACAATGCTTCCTCGGGATATGAAAGTGCGATTAAGATGGCAGTCGGCAATTACCTTCCTCGCTAGTCATGCGACGCATGAAGAGACGAGCAATGCTTTACGGGAGAAGGTCCGTGCAGTAGTGGAGGGGGAGGATCGTGAGCTTGGTTCTAGAGTCGACGAACAGGGGAGGAGCAGTGGAGACGAACAGGGTCGATGAACGGGATCGTGAGCTTCGGTTTTGGGGTTGACGAACGGGGAAGGAGCAGTAGAGACGAACAGGGAGTTCGGAACAATGCGGAGTAGACGAACAGTTGCGAAGGGCACCGGAGAGGAGCTCGGAGTTTCCTTCTTCCTTCTAAGCTGAGAAGGGCGCCGAAGGTATTCAATCCCTAAATGCCAGTCGCGAACGCCGAACGCATCTCATCCCCCACGTGCGACTCCTATGGAGAAATAAAAAACCGCCTTTCGTGGCGTTCCAAAAAGGCTCACCCAACTCGGTTTCCTAACAGAGCGGTGACGTTTTCTGAAAACGTCGCCGCACCCAAATAAGCTGCCCCAAACGAACCCTAAATAGAGCAAAAGATCTACTCATGGAGTTTGAAAATCAAAGGCATTGTTGAAACTTCTCCTCTATGAGAGCAACACCTTTAAGGAGTTCATCTTGGACACGTAGGCTTCAATCGATTTAGCTTCTTATCGGGTTTAGGATAAGACTTCACTTGGTTTAATACTTTAGAGAAACCGCTGATACACCACTTACCATCCCTTGGTTTATTTTTCTTGAAATATTCAGGCCATTCTTGGACTCCACACATACAGTGTAAATGTCCACACGTGTGTGTATTAAGCCTGAAACCAATCAGTTGGGCACTATCCAAGGTGCTCACAAAGATGAAGTCATGAGCAACAGCAAGCACCCTACTTTGATTTGAGATTTGAATACTAATCTCCCAACGCTATATATGAGTTGCTAGTTGATGATGATAATTTGACGTGTAATAATGCAAAAAAAAGCATACAAGTTTATCATCTCTCTCTCTCTCTCTCTCTCTCTCTCTCTCTCTAACTAGGGGAGAGAAATTTTGAGTTTGTTTGGGCAACTACAATTTTCTGTAAAATTGGCCATCAAACTATTATTAGATAAGTTCTTATTTGAAATTATTATATAATTTATAATTTGATAGATGAAAAGTGTTATAGAATCATAGATTGACAAACCACAGAATGCAATTGCATTGCTAGAATGAAGGATGAAGAGTGGAAAGCTAATCTAGACAGTAAAACTTTCAGAAATGCAGTTTAGATGTTGTTAGCCAAAAATAAACATGGTTGTGATTTGAAAAACAAAGCTAACAAAAAGGTGTCCCAGTCAAATAGTATGATGCACAATATTCAGCCTGAGTAAAGAATAAATGCGCATCCAATATAATATTGGAACAATTTGGACGCAAAAACATGTTCATAAAAGGAATTACAGAATTCAAAATGTGTTTGTAATACTCACAAAGCAAGTGTTGAACACATGGTGGTCAAACAGCTGTCAGTTTTAATATTTTCGAAGCATGTTAAAAGGGATTTAACATTAAAAAAATCCAAACCACAATCCTCCCATTGTCATGCCTTGCACTTCTAAGAATAGTCATGTATTATGTCTTGTGTTCGTATACCATGTCCGGATGGTATATACACACAGCACACAATATTTAGGTGTTCAGATATGTAAATATATAAGACTTTTTTTAACATCTAAAAATTCTTTTTATATATATGCCACCCAAATTTTCATATTAAACTTTATATGTAATTTTTTTATGTATTATATCAACTTAAACATCTAAGCACAACCCCTATGCATTCATGTATTCATGTTCTCGTGTGCCTCTATATCTACCACTTAAATATTTTTTACATTTGTTCTGATATGAATTCAAATATGGGAAAACTAAAGTCAAGTTTTATTGATCTTCATATATTTGTCATTTTCCTAAGTAAAGATGATGAAATAGCTTTCATGGAACATGCCTTTGTGGTTAGCTTCTACTTGCATGAGTCAGAGATTGAAAACTCGCCATGCATATATTTTTCATGGAACAAAAAAAAAATCTGAGTTTTTTATTCGCTGCATCCTTCCCAACTTTTGCATATCTTCAACCAAATGAGCTCTTAAAGTGTACAGTCTTTTGCAATTTAGAGAATGTAGAAGTTTCAGTTTAGATTGCCAAAAGAGGGAGGATTTTCCTTGTAGTGGCAATATATTCCTAAAGAACCGTGAAAAAAAAATTTGTGGTGTTTTTTGCCATACTTTTTGCATTTATGTGAGATAATATTTCTGTGTTTTGTTTGTAATTATAATACCTTTAAGTAAAGGAAAAAACTTCAATATTTTTTAGCTCTTAATGTGCATAGTCTCGTAGGTTGTGTAAAATTTTATAAAAAAATTAATTAGACTTTGCAATTAGTTTTTTTAAAAGCTAATTAGTTTTTTGCAATTTAGGCAAATTTGGAAGTTCGTTTTTGTTTCTTTTTTACATGTAGCTGTTGAATGTTTCCTTATACTGATGTCAAAGGATGATTGAGACCTGAAATCATTTCTGTGTTTAAATACATTATTAATATGTTTCATGTTCCAAAGAAAACTCATTAGTGTAAGGGTTAGTTTAGAGTAGTACTTCATCCTTTTGATAAAAATAATTAGTTTACATAGTATATATGGTAGAGCGTAGTGGTAACTTCTTTCTACAAAATCTCAATGAATTTCATGAAATTTTCTCTCCAAATTATGTGATGGTGATTAAATTGAACATTGAAGGTGGTCTCATCTTCTTCATGGATCTTATGGGATCATTGCTTTTCTCAACCAAATGCCATGATGCAGCTTAGATGACATCAAAGTGTTATTAGACAAAATGTGAATGTATTTGCATCTTAATTGAACAAAGGTGAATCCGAGCCTACCATTCATCATTTTGTTTCAACTTTTCTATGACTTTAAGCAACTAATTGGGGTCTTAAAAAGTGGATGGATATTTGCAATTTAGCTGATATTGTGATATTAGCAATTTAATAAAAATTGTGATACTTGCAATTCACCATCATATTTATGTTTATTCTATACATTTCTATTTTTCCTTATTGCAGGTTGTACAAAATACAGATTTTGGTAAATTATAATATATATATATATATATATCATAAAAATCGCCATGTGGATTGTCCATTTTTAAATTCATTTTTTTCGATTATATTCAATAGAATCAATTTTAAAAAAATGTTAATTTTAAAATTTGGCCAAAATTGAATCTACCCGTGAAACTTGACCACATGTTTCCATTGACAATTCCAAATCAAACCCTAGTGAAAGATTGGAAGAAAATTTTATAGATCTACTGCTCTGAATCTCACGTCGCCTCCTTATACTAAACAAAAAAAAAAAATGCAGTGCTGAACAACCAAAACAAAGAAAAAAATATCTCCCACTGAATGTCTCCTCGACCAAACAAATGGAAGAAAATTAATTTCCCTTCTCTTCGCTCGTGGCCTCCATTTTCATCTACCTTCCATTTTTACTCTCTCAACTCCCTCAAACCCATCCATTCACACTATCTTTCGAATCCCTTAAACCAAACAGAATCTAAGCCTCAAGAACCTGAAAGAAACAAAAGTATCAAGAAGCGTACCGTAACCGAAGATGGAACCCATCAAAGCCCCAGCAGCGGAGTCACCTGCGAACCTCAGAACGCAAACGAGAGGGGCAGCCGGAGGAGCAGTAGGGTTAGGCTTTCCATTTCCCTCCTCGACGTCAGACTCCAACTCAGGGTTTGGGTTAGCCACCATCGCCATCACCCCCTCTTCACTCCGTCCCCTATCGCTTCGAGGTCCCGCCCCTTTCTCTCTCTTTCGCGGCCTGCACTACAGATAGGTAAGTCAGCTCAGTTTCTATGATGAGATCTGTTTAAAGATTGGGGATACAAAGTAGCTTGCTCACTCTCCGTTGGTTAAAAAATATTAATTTCGAATAAGAAAATTATGTTTATTTTCGACAGATTTATTTAGCCAGACCAATACTAATTGTTCATTTGAGTCGATATTTAAATATTATTATTTATATTAAAATATTATTTAAATATAATTTAATATATTTTATTCTATTTTTTTAACAAATAATTTTAATTGACTATAAATCTATATAATCTTGTCGACAGTTAAATTTTTTAAAAATATTACGCAATAGTTGTATAGATATAATTTAATTGTTTCGATCTAAAATAAGTCGAACACAAATGAACAAATACTTGTTAGTGTCCGACTTGTTTACTTATCGAGCACAAAAAATTATTCGTGTTCGGCTCATTAACTTAACGAACGAATCAAACACAAGTTTCTTAATGAGTCAAGCACGAATTGTTCACGAACAATGAGTCGTTTTGACAACCCATTAAAGATATCTTTAACTTTGCATAGATATTTTGGGAGTGGACTTTTCTAAAATAAATTTGGAAATTACATGAGTGGCACATGAGATTTTATTATTTATAATATTTAACATTTAGTGATATTTTTAAACTATTGAATCAAAGTATTTACATGTAATGAAAAATATGAGTTAGGATTTTAATGAATTTTATTGTATGAGCCCAAGTTTGACTCTTATGACAAACTGTGAGCTCGAGTTGTTCACAGTTGACTCGCTAATTTGAACTAAAAACTCATTCTTTATTGAAGGTCGCTTGAGAAGGTATTAGTGTTCAGAAGAGGAGAGGAGAAGATTAGTGATACACTAATCGAGCCGGCTCGCAAGCTAGCAAGCAGAGTCGAGACGAGCTCAAGCTCGTGGCTTGATAATATCGGCTCATGAGCTGAGCTCGAGTCAGCTCGCAAGCTCACTCGGCTCATTTGCACCCCCTAGATGGTACTCTAAGTTTGTTAGTTTATTTTAAAAGCTAGGAGATTCAAGCTCAATTTTCCTCCATCCCACACATACCATCCTCCAATAGTAAGCCTTGCCGGTGTACTTTTGTATAACAATATATAAACCACCCAGAATAGTTACAAATTGTTAGATATGGTTTATATACCAGATAAAGAATTAGAGCGGAATGGAACGAGCTACCGAATCGGAGCTCGCAAGCGAAGTGGAGCGGAAGCATTTGTCCAATCAGGAGAAGTTTCATTATGTGGGTTGGGGGTGTGAGGGCAACGCCCCTGCAGTATGGTACAGGGGTAATTTTTTAATTACATATTGTATATCAGGGTTATATATATATATATATATATATATAGTCGGCAATTATC
>NW_018165280.1:2482758-2487475 GCF_001263595.1 Phalaenopsis equestris
TTATTTATTTATTTATTTATTTATTTATTTATCTTGTTTGTAAACCTAGGGTATTGTACTCATTTTTCTGAAATGAAAGAAAAGTCGTTGCTTTACTCCTGAGGACATAGGCAAATTGTCGAACCTCGTTAAATCTCTGTTTTTTCTTCTTGAATTGTGTCGATTCTTGTGTTTTTTTGCTCTAAAATTTTCAACAAGTGGTATTAGAGCGAATTCTAAAGCGAAGGAGACTGTCGCAGGAAGGTCGAAGAAGAATTCGGTAATTTGGCAGAATAATTTGGTGAGGGCGTCAGAAGGCGCGGGTTCAGTTTGGTGATGTCGATGTAGGCAGACGGATTGCGGCAGAGGAGCAAGATCGTTTCTGTGAGGGATTCTTTCGTGAATCGCAAATAGCGATAGGAAAAGATCGCGGCTGAAGTAATTTGCGATGGAAATGTCTGGTGCAAAATTTGAAGTAATGAAGTACGATGGAACTATAAACTTTGAATTGTGACAAATAATGGTGAAAAATCTTTTGGCACAACAATGAATCTTGAAGGCTTTAAGAGCAACAGACCTGATAATATGGAATATGAAAATTGAGATGAATTACAACAACAAGTGGCAGGTATCATACGTTTATATCTGCCAGATGAGATTATGTATCATGTTATAAATCTAAAATCTCGAGGAGAAATATGAAAGAAATTGGAAACTCAATTGATGTCCAAATCTTTAACGAATAAACTGTATCTGAAGCAAAAGTTGTATGAGATGAAGATGCAAGAGACTCTGATTTGAGGCATCATGTGAATGTTTTTAATCAAATGATCACAGATTTATCATGACTTGATGTGAGTATTAAGGATGAAAAACAAACAATGATTTTGTTGTGTTTGTTGACTTCTTTTTATGAACATGTAGTAATTGCTCTTACATATGAGAAAGAAACAATCAAAGTTGATGATATTAATGTGGCATTGTTGATTCACAACCAACGTAAGAAGAATGCAGGGGAAAGCTCTCATGGTAATAGTTTATATATTAAGAGTAATTATGAGCATGGAAGGAAGAAAGAGAAGAAGGGTTCTGGAAAACAAAATTTAAAATCAAAGTCTAAAGGCAGAAAGAAGATTCATTGTTACAAGTGCAAAAAGATTGTCTAGAGCTCAAGAAGCAGACTGATGAGAAACGTGATGCATCATTCAAGTCTGTAAATGTGGTGCAGAGTGACAAATTCAGATTGCAGTGATGGTGATACGCTTTTAGTTTCATGAATTCAGTTCATTGATGCATGAACTCTTGATTTAGGATGTTTTTATCACATAACACCTAACAGAGACTGGTTTACTTCATACAGATCTTCTAATTTTGACTTCATCCATTTATGTGATGATAGATGTTGCAATATTGTTGGTATTCCTGAATTCATGATTAAGATGCATGTTGACACTGTTATAACATTATGTGATGTCAGACATATTCCATATTTCAAGAAGTATTTGATTTTCTTAGGCACTTTACATAGAAATGATTTTATTCTTAAAACAAATGAGGAAAGGAACACTATCAGAATTGTTAAGAGTGCATTGATTGTGATGAAAGAAAAGTTAACTATACGAAATATCTAAAAACTGTTGGGGAATACAGTTGCAGGTGGAGTTCATTCTGTTGAGTCAAATGATGATAATACAAAACTGTGACACATGCATCTTGATCATCTTAGTAAATGTGGGATGGTTGAATTGCATAAATGAAATCTGTTGCATGATGTTAAAAGTTGTAAGCTCAATTTTTGTAAGTTTTGTGTTCTTGGAAAACAGACTTGAGTCTATTTCATGACTGGAAAACACAAAACTAAAGGGATTCTTGATTATGTGCATTTGGATGTATGGGGCTCTACCAAGGAATCTTCGTTAGGAAGATCTCTATATTTTGTTACTTTAATTGATTTTTTAGAAATTTTTGGTGTATTTCTTGAAAAAGAAATCTGAAGTTTTCTCAAAATTCAAGTTGTGCAAGGCTGAGGCGAAGAACCAAACTAGTAGAAAGATCAAGAGTTAGAAGTCAAATAATGACATAGAGTACACAGATTCACAATTTTAGAATTTTTGTCAGGAGCTTGGGACTCAGAGGCATTTTTCAGTTCTCAAGACACCACAATAAAATTGCATTGCAGAAAGGATAAACAGGTCTTTAATTGAAAGGGCAAGATGTTTGAGACTGAATGCATAACTTCTTAAAAGTTTCGGGGCAAAGGTTGTGAATAAGACATGTTATCTCATTAATAGATATGCTCGGGCATCATTGGGTGGCAATGTCGCAGAAGAGGTATGAACATGTTATGCAGTTAATTTTGATTACTTACGAATTTTTTGTTGTCCTGCTTATGTGCATATACATTGTGATGAAAGATAAAAAATTGATCCAAAATTCAAGAAGTGCATCTTTCTAGGCTACAAAAATGGTGTGAAAAGATACAAGTTTTAGGACCCCGATTGCAAAAAATATGGTGATCAGTAGAGATACCATTTTTTGATGAATAGTTCATGTTGCAGCAACATCAAGACAAGATGCCAAAAAATAGTTCTAATTCATATACAGTGCTTATGAATTTAAAAAAACATTCAGAAACAATTGAGAGAGTTGAAAGTTCAAATCAAACACCTGGTGATTCCAATACAGATGACTTGCAGAATTACAATCTATCTAGAGATAGACAAAGACACACCAATATAAAGCCTCTAAGCATATTGTGTTATGAAGACTTGGTCTTTTGCGCGCTTCTGATCAGTAGTGATGATCCAATCACTTTTCAATGAGTTATCACCAGCCACGAAAAAAAGAAATAGATGAGTGCAATGGCTGAGGAGATGGAGTCTTTGCAGAAAAATCACACATGAAAGCTAGTTCAGCTTTCTGAGGGAAAGAAAGTTATTGGGTGCAAATGATTGAGAAAGTTATTGGGTGCAAATGATTGTACAAAAGGAAAGCAGGAGTATCAGAAAAAAGAAGGGGAAAAGCTCAATGATTGATTGATAGCAATGGGGTTTTTATAGCAGAAGGAGATATATTATAATTAAATCTTTTCTCCTGTGGTCAGACATACTTTAATCAGGGCAGTACTTGCATTAGTAGTTGTTTGAGATTTATATCTGGAGCATATTGATGTTAAAACTGCATTATTACATGGTGATATGGAGGAACATATTTGCATAGAGCAGCCAAAATGATTCACTCAACCTAGACAAGAGCATCTGGTTTGTAGATTAAAGAAATATTGTGTGGGTTGAAACAGTCTCTAAAATAATGGTACAAGCAGTTCTACTCCTACATGATTCAGATTGGCTACAAACAATGTGAGTATGATTGTTTGGTCTATGTTAAGAGCCTTGATGTGGTTCTATTATTTTGTTGTTATTGTATGTTGACGATATCTTGATTGTTGTAAAGAATATGTAAGAAGTTTTTGGTTTGAAAGTTTTATTGAGTCAAAAACTTGACATGAAAGACTTTTTTCCTACAAAGAAGAATATTGGAATGAAGATTCATCGAGATAGAGACTCAAGACGATTATACTTGTCTCATTAAGTCTATGTTAAGAAAGAGCTAGACGAGTTTGAGATGAGCAAAGCAAAGCCTGTGAGCACTCGATTGACAAATTATTTTAAGCTTTCTTTAGAATAGTGTCCTAAGACAGATAGAGAAATCAAAGACATGATAAAAGTTACATATGTCAGTGCAATTGGCTGTTTGATGTATGCAATGGTATGTACTCACCCTGATTTAGCTCATGTTGTCAGTCAAGTTAGCAAATACATGTTTAAACTTGGAAGGCGGTATTAGGAAGCAGTCAAGTGGATTTTCAGGTATATGAAGGGTATTGTAGGACATGAAATTATTTTTGGCAGTCAGCATAATGATTCTTTAGTTGTGAGGTATGTGAATTCAGACAATGGGTGATTTGGATGACAAAAGGTCTACAGCTGGGTATGGGTTTACTCTTAGTGAAGAGTCGATATATTTGAAATCAACAGTCTATTGTTACATTATCTACAATGGAAGTGAGTACATGACAATAGTTGAAGCTGCTAAAGAAGCCTTATGACTTACTATATAGTAAAGGAATTGGGTGTTGAGCAAGGTGGAGTTCAGTTGCACTGTGATAGTCAAAGTGCCATTTATCTGGCTAAGAACCCGGTGTATCCTGCACGAACTAAGCACATTGATGTCAGGTATCACAAGATCAGAGAATTATCAGAGAATTAAGAATTAATTGCTTCTGGTGAGATACTGTTGCAGAAGGTTCATACTGATGACAATGCAACTGATATGCTGACCAAGCCAGTTACTATCAACAAGTTCTTGCATTGCTTGAACTTGTTGACTATTTACAGTTGCTAGATATGCATGGTGGCCCAACCCACTTTGTTATTTGAGAAACTCCCATGTATCTTTCTTTTAAAGAGCTGGATAATCGCGAAGGTGGAGATTTGTTAGATATTACTCATATACCGGATAATGGACAAATGTTAGAGCAGAACAGAGCTAGCCAACGGAGCGGGGTAAGCGAGCGTATCGGAGTTCACGAGCAGAAGCATCTGTCCAATAGGGGGAAGTTTCGTTATGTGGATTGGGGGTGCGGGGGCAACACCCCCGCGGTACAGTTTATAGATAATTTTGTAATTACATATTGTACGCCAGGGTTATATATATATATATATATGCATAACTTCTT
>NW_018165280.1:2489499-2517291 GCF_001263595.1 Phalaenopsis equestris
TATATATATATTATCTGGATTGACCCTCGGGTATTTTACTCCTTTTTCTGAATTGAAACAAAAGCCACCGCTTTGCTCCAGAGGACATAGACAAATTGTCGAACTTCGTTAAATTTCTGTGTTTTCTTCTTGATTTGTGTCGATTATTATGTTTCTTCGCCCTAAAATTCTCCACTCAAATAATAATAATTTTTATTCAAATATGTGTTAATCTTCGTGTAATACAAAAATAAAAAAAATTATATTATATCATCCTAAATTCTTAAGCACTCAACTTAAACACACATATAAACATATATTAGGATATTCAAATACAATATATAAATATATTATGATTGACTTAAAAAACATTATTAACCTTGAATTTAATATAATACACATTATTTTTATGCAATAGTCAACTTAAAATAAATGATATAACTTTTAGATTTATATTTTGGCATAATTATCTTTATTGTGATATTTCTTATTATTTTTAGGAAGATTTACATACACGCCACTCAATTCCTATGTATTTACACTTCTCCAACACATATACTTCAATTTTTGCATATATAAACTGATGCATAAAAAAAATTGTATTTCATTCTTTAAAACATAAGCTGGGAATATTTTTATGTAATATAAAATATTTGGGCGGTATAAATATTAAAAGTAAAATTTAGTGTTAGATATATAAATACATGGGAAATGGGTGGTATGCATGTAAATGCTTCTTACTGTTAAAATCATGATTTATACGGCCATTATGTAAACTACATTTCACGTGATCTGAACGTCACCGTCCGTTTTAGAATCCTACGAGGGATGTTTATCGACCTAATCCTGCAGCTCTTACGGTCATCATATTCACAAAGTTGACAAAATAAATAATTAATATCATATTCATATTTGTATGCTCATATGCCCCACTGATGGATCAAATAATATATTAGAACATCTCATGTGTCTAGAAGGCTCAATTTCCTTTTCTACGAAATGGTCGCCTAGCTCGATTTGTTGATCCCGCTTAGATCTGTCGAGCTCACTTGTCAATGTGGTCTTCAAAACATGCTTGCTGAAGTGATTTGTCGAACTCATTTGTCGGAGTGACATGTTGAGCCCTACATGATTACTCTTCGTGATTTACAATCCGTCGATATGAAAAACATCACTCAAGGACAAACATTCATCCATGTCTATTTAAGAGCCGTCTGACAACCATTTCTTTATCTTTTCGCAGGGATATAATAAACATATATGAGACCAAACGAATATAGATATAAATTTAGGTTTCTCCCACTCTAGTGGGGATACATATAACTCTCAATCTTTATATCTTTATCTTTCATCGTTAACTCGATCTCTCAGAGGTGATGTCTAGAAAGCCCTTATTTTACGAGGAGTATTGAAGAGAGAATGAATAGGTTGAAAGTCCCTCCTCTTATGTTTCCGTCTCTATTCAGTACTCCTCCTAAAATAAGATCTTCTATGTTGAATAAGCCCACTCATAACATGAGATTCTCCAGCCTAAAGAAATTCAACAATATTACAATTTTTTTGTTTCATTTTCATATTAAATATAGACATTTCCTTGAATATATATATATAATATATATAGGACAATCATTAAAGTATTTAATAAAGACAAAAAGAATGGTTCGTTAATGAATTTTGTAATTAATTATACGCATGATTAGTTTTGATAATTAGATAGTGAAATAATTAATTTGTTAACAATTAATCAAAATAAATTAAATCAATAATTGTTGAAATTAATTGGTTATTTCATTATTATTTTTATGCAATATTATTTTTTAATTAAAATGACGGAATATAATTAAATTATTCAAAAATAACTTTTTATTACGCTAATTAACAATTAAATATATTTTAATTGAGATTTTATCGTAATATAAATAAGATTAGTGGCCTAATTTAACTATACTTAGTAAATTATTTGATAAAAAGTATTTGCTATTCAAATAATTATTTAGTTTAATCAAAAATTTAATTATAGTGCCATTTACATTTATATGCATCTGTGTGCACCTAGACACACACGCGCGCGCACACACACAATCCAATTCTTATGTATTTACATATCTAACACCTAAACTTTACTTTTTACATTTATACCACCCAAATCTTTTATATCATATCGAAAATATTAGTATTTTAACTTAAAAAAAAGGTTAAATACACGTTTTCATGCATTAGGTAGGGTGGCCTATATGTAAAAATTAAAGTTTAGGGGTGAGATAATGTAAATACATATGGCTTAAGTGGCATTCACGTAAATCTTTGATAGATATATTGCTAGTATTATACTTAATAATTAGTAAATAATTATTTTTACGAAGGCAACTCAAACATTAATTTGTGAAATTATTTTTCTATGAACTATATTCATTTAATTATAATAAATTTCTTATTACTCATCACTCACATTTCATTCTTAATTCGTCTCTCAAAGTCTGCGGTGTACAAGAAAACTTAGCACACACTAAGCGTCTGTTTGGGGAAACTGCAACTTATTTAATAATCTGCTAATAAGCTGATAAAAAATAATTTGCTGATAAGCTAGGTGCGGTGGCTATTAGAAATTTTGTTTTTTTGGAAAATTCAGATTAATGCCTGAAAGCTGCCACTGCACCTAGATAGGTGCGGTGTGAAAACATTGTTTTCAGCGTTTTCAAAATGCATAAGCTACCAAAACGCAATTCACCCAAACAGTTAAAAAGCGTTTTCAAAACACCACCGCACCAAATAAGCTGCCTCAAACGAACCCTAAGACAATTAATAGAAGTGATCAAGAGAAGACACCTCATTTTTTTACGTGGAAGACTGAAAAAGGAGAAAAACCACATGATCTGACCAAGTTGGTGAGTGCACATGTCTACTCTTCTTATAGATTATGTGAGATAGAGTTACAAACTTGATCATGATAAATGTACCACAATATTTCATCAATAATAGTCATAGACTGACTATAATGAATGTAGTTCTCGGCTATAACAGTGTTCAAATATCGTAGTTAATTGCGATTGAGGCAGTAGTTTGCCGTGAATATTGTAAACAGTGGTTGTAGCACAAACTTGTCATATAGGTTGCATAATAGTTACAAGTGATGGTAGTAGGTCGTGTGAGCCCCAGATGATTGCTTCAGGAATGTTGGTTGGTCACAAAAATCATAGTAGAAAGTCATAAGAGTTGTCAGCCATGTTGGTTATAGTTGGTCGCATGATCCATGATAGCGAGTTGTTTTTTTTCCTAGAGCAAGAGATCATGAAAAATGCAACGTCTTCTCATAGAAACTCCAACCAACTACGAGAGACAATTTCAGTGAGGTTTCTAGAATTAAAATGTCTTCTCGTAGAGTGAGAGTAGATAAATAGAGAGAGAGAGAGAGAGAGAGAGAGAGAGAGAGAGAGAGTTTCTTTGAAAAAGTGAGCCCCCTATTGGCTTCCCTTTTACGCCTTAAGAAAAAAAAAAAAAAGTTTCGTATAATACTACACATATCTACAACTACTTGATTAAAAGATTTCGGCGGCACTTTTAAAGAATGATGAACTTACGTTATCACATGTAATGATGACCATCTTTGATAGTTGTTCTTTTCAAAAATGGTTAGGCCTTCCCTAGTGAAGAGGTCAATCTTGATGCTTTGGCCAGAAAAAATCAAGATAGCCGTTTCAGCGAGCATGCTTATTTTCACAACATCTACATTTGGGCTCAACTCAAACATTTCGGAATGTGGGCTTAGTTCTAGAAAGCAGCCAGGTTCAATGTAAATGGGTCACTTGGCTTGTACGACATATTATTTTCCTTATTAGACTCTGTATATTTCTTGATTAGGTATTTTTGTTGTCTTTATGTATATAGTAATATTATTTTTTACGTGATATAAGAAATTTGAGTAATAAAAATGTAAAAAATTAAAGTTGAGATGTTGAATATGTAAATTCAAAGAGTGATACATATGTAAAAGCTTTTTTTTTCTCTAAAATATATATATATATATATATATATATATCAATAAAAATGAATATATAAATTAATACTCAAATGTAGAATCTCGTTTGATTTTTATATTTAGAGCAATGTGAAGTTGGAAAAGTTTGATTTTCTAACACTTTATTAATAAATACTTTCCACCTAGCTTCATAAGTCAAGATGGCCGAGTTGGTCTAAGGCGCCAGTTTCAGGTACTGGTCCGAAAGGGCATGGGTTCGAATCCCATTCTTGACACTACAACTTTTTAATTAAGCTAAAATAGTTGTATTTCTTTAATATTTCCTTTAAAAGGGGGATTCAGTTCGTTTAACTAATTAATTAAATAAATATTTAGGCTTCTATATAAATTTTTACTTTTTAAATACTTTTAATAAATTTTAAATTTTAATTTATTTTTATTAATGTGTATTTCTTTGAATTAGCCGGTTAACTATTTAAATTTGGGCTCCAGAAATTACAGCCCTACGGCCTGCAAAAATCTCGCGGCCCAATTGTAAGCAATTGCAAATTTAAAGTCGACCGTAATTTTGGTAAGATCGACGCAAAGTAATATTATCTTGCACATACTATTTTTATCATGTAAACAATTCCAAATTTAACGCTTTTAAAAATTTATAGTAGAGAGTCAGCATCAAGTACAATTGAACATAAAGTAAGTAATTCTAAAATTATCATAATATACAGAAATTTATATTATATAAATGATCTGTGTTAGAAAATTTGCGGCGGTAGAGTAACGAACAAGGGTCTTAGCGTTGTACCAAAGTTCAGCACACACACAGATGAAAGAGAAACAAACGGTGATGACCCCATAAACTTTTACGTGGAAAACTCATATGGGAAAAATCACGGAGCTTGACCCAGTTGCAGAAATCTACTATTGATTGTTGATTATAAGAATCCCTTGTCACACATATGGGAAATGTTAATTATATTTTTTAGATTACAACATCGACTGACGACATTTGATTGATGGTGATCAATGGTGGTTAGTGGTAGTCGTTGACGGTTCAAAGTCCGGAGGTCAGCGGTGGTCGTCGGAGGTCAGCGGTGGTCGACGACGGTCAGCTGTGATTGACGACTGTGGTCGGCAGTGGTTGATGACGGAGGCCGGCGGTGGTGCTGAGCTTCAGCTTCTCCTTAAGGCCTCAGACTCTCTCTCTAGACTTCAACCCCCTTTCATATGAAATGTGGGGGTCTATTTGTAGTGTTTTGGGTGCAATTAATGCATGAATATAAACCATTTTGATCGAACAGTCTAGAAAGTTTCCTCCGATCATGCCGCATTTAATGAACATTTGAGTGTCTTAACGATGTCAGAATTGAGTGATGTTTGGCTCGTTAGATTCATCTTGTCGAGCCGCTCGATTCAAGTATAAACTTGTTAGTGTCGACATCTGTTTGACCTTCCAAATGTGTCCAGAAATCTTTTAAGGGTGGTTTAATGACTTTAACTGAGCTTGATTTGACTCAGATTGGACTAGTTTTCATATAATTAGGTCCGTCTTATCGAGCCGGTCTGTTGGACTATAAGTTTGCTGAAATCAGAGCTCTGAATGACTTTTTATCAAAATTTAAATATTTCTTGCTTAAAATATTGTCTTGAGATTTGTATTATGCTTCGAGATTCATGTCAGATGCTGAAAATTTGTTGGTGACGTATCAATAAAAAAAAACATAATTATATATTATATTATATGTCCTTTGATATCTGTCTTCTCTTAATTGACATCCTCTATTATTAATTAAAAAAAGTTATGATAATTGCTTGCCTTCTCTTCACTTTTGATCACCCACTCATTGTAGTAGCTTTTTATGTAATAATAATAATCATAATAATAATAGTTATATCATAAAGTATGTACAAATATTTATAAAATAAATATGATTCTAAAATACCTTGAGTTGTTTATCATCACAATTGTAGGAATCATGTAGGGAAATTATTTTACAGGAAATATCCAAATGCATGACAATAAATTTTGCCCTTTAATTTTTACATTTTACTTATTTTTAAAAGTCAAAATCATGAATTTATAAGAAATTTTGTTGCCATTCTAAAACATATAAAAGCATAAAGTTTGGACAAGAAATGGGAAAATTATGATAAACATAGTGAGAAATGGTCAATACATTGGAATTTCTAAACTTGGGTTAAATTTTAAGTATGATTAGGAAAGTTTATTTATAATTAAATTTTATATTTTGAGTAAATAAAAAAAATTATGTTATCTATATGATATTATTTAATATTGCAATTATTACATGATAATCTAATAGTATATTATTATAATTAATTTGTAAACATGAAAGTATGTAAAATTTAATTTTGGTAGACGTATTATTATAATAAATGTTTCAAAAAGACGGTCTAATGACATAAAAAATTAGTTAGACATAAATTCAAAAGAGCTTAAATTAAGTACATAAAATGCAATCGAAAGTTTAAGATATTAATTGAAATGTCTGATAAATGTTTAAATTTTATGTGATTATAGCCAAATTGAGAGCACGTTGAAGAGGGGAATCCTACAAGCCTAATATATCACTCAATTTCAAGGTTATTACAAAACTTAAATGCCAAGTGAATTATTTATTGTTAACGAAGGTGTGGAGCCCGGTCCACTGTAGCTTACGCAAATTACCTAACTTGCTAAACACGATTTTTCCTTTGCTTCTTTATCTGCTTTGCCTATTTTAAAATCCTGCCTGCACTCTTCAAAAGCAAAATCCTGCTCAGCCTTCCTGCCTCCCTGCTCACGCGGTCCTGCCATCTCCCTCACGCGGTCCCGCCAAAGCACTCTCCCTCACGCGGTCCCGCCAAAGCACTCTCCCTCACGCGGTTTTCTCATTGGGAATTACCTTTTTTAAGCTATTTTGTGCCTCTTACAAATAGCAAGGCAAAAGACCTGCAAAATACTCTCCACCAAATTCAATCTCTCGGTTGTAGCTTGCAAGAAAAGGGGCTGTTGTAGCTTTCTTTAGGATTGCTAACAGGGAAGAAATTCCTTTAATTTCTCTCACGTGGCTTGAGAGAGAGAGAGAGAGAGGAGAAGAGAGAGGAGAGAGAGAGAGAAAGAAAAATAGAGAGTTATTTTTGTAAACGTCAAAGCGCTCGACGGTGTAATTTTCTCAGATATAATAAAATCCTCTGCAGCTCCGTGGACGTAGGCAATTTGCTGAACCACGTAAATTTTGTGTCGCTTTTTCTGGTGTAATTTTTCTAGATCTGTTTTTCGCTTTATCGTCGTCAATTTTTACAACAATTGGTATCAAAGCCCCCATTCGGATTTGAGGAAGAACGATGACCGGAGACGAAGTGAAGGTTTCAGAGATCGAGAAGTTCGACGACACAGATTTTGGATACTGGATGATGTCAGATGGAGGATTACCTCTATGGGAAGAAACGTCATCTTCCACTACTGGGAAAGCGACCGGAGAAGATGGAAAAGGCTGATTGGAATCTGTTGGATCGACAGGTTCTGGGGGTTATTCGATTAACCCTATCGAGGTCCGTTGATCACAATGTCATAAAGGAGGGGACAACGACAGATCTTATGACGGTCTTATCAGGTATGTATGAAAAGCCATAAGCGAATAACAAGGTGCACTTGATGAAAAAGTTATTCAACCTGAAGATGGCGGAAGATGTGTCGATTGTTCAACATTTGAATGATTTCAAAACTATCACAAATCAATTATTGTCCGTTGAAATTGATTTTGACGATGAGATACGTGCGCTGATATTGTTGGCCTCATTACCAAATAGCTGGGAAGCCATGAGGATGGCAATTAGCAACTCTGCAGGTAAAACCAAACTGAAATATGATGATATTCATGACTTGATTCTTGCTGAAGAGGTGCGCAGGAAAGGTTCTGGCGAGATCTCAGGTTCAAGCTCAGCATTGAATGTAGATTCCAGAGGGAGATTACTGGACAGGAACTCAAACAGAGGAAGGTCGAAATCAAAACATAAAAGCAAGAGCAAGTCAAAGTTAGGTCAGCAAGCAACCTGCTGTAATTGTGGCAAAACTGGCCACATAAAAAGGAACTGTAAAAATCCTAAGAAGACGGAAAATGTCAGTGCTAACGCTGTAACTGAAGAAGTGCATGATGCATTATTACTTGCAGTTTATAACTCTGTTGACGACTGGATACTGAACTCGGGGGCTTCTTTTCACACATCTTCCCACCGGGAGTTAATTAGAAACTATGTTTTAGGTGACTTTGGGAAAGTGTACATGGCTGATGGAGCAGCTTTGAACATGGTGGGGATGGGAGATGTTGAAATTACACTCTCTAACAAAAACAAATGGATCCTGCAAAAGGTTAGACACATTCCTGAACTGAAAAAGAACCTCATATCTGTTGGGCAACTCGATGAGGGAGGCCATTCAATAGTGTTCTCTGATCTGATAACACCTGGCACCTGGAAGGTTACTAAAGGAGCACTAGTACTGGCTCGGGGTAAGAAGATTGGTACACTATATATGACAACTGGTCTAATTAACAATGTCAATTGCAGAGAGCACAACAAACATGTGGCATTGCAGACTTAGACACATGAGTCAGAGAGATATGAAAGAGCTTCAGTCCAGAGGCAAGCTACCAGAACTGAAGTCCGTTGATTTCGGCATGTGTGAAAGTTGCATCATGGGGAAACAGAAGAAGGTCAGTTTCCTGAAATGTGGCAGGGTGCCAAAGGCAGGAAAATTAGAACAGGTACACACCGATGTGTGGGGGCCTTCCCTAGTGGCATCTCTTGAAGGCTCTCGCTATTACGTCACATTCATAGTTGACCACAACAGAAATGTATGGGTTTGTTTTCTGAAGCATAAATCTAATGTATTTTCTGTGTTCAAAACCTAGAAGACCATAGTTGAAACGGAGACAGATCTAAAACTGAAATGCTTGAAATCTGACAATGGTGGTGAGTACATCGATGGTGGGTTCAAGTTATATTGTGCAGCTCAAGTTATCAGAATGGAGAAGACCATTCTGAGGACACCACAACAAAATGGAGTTGCAGAACGCATGAACAAGACCGTCAATGAGCGTGCTAGGAGAATGAGATTGCACACAAGACTACCACCAACCTTCTGGGCAGATGCGGTCAACACTGCAATTTACCTGATCAACAGAGGGCCATCTGTCCCATTAGACTGCAAATTATCCGAGGAGGTCTGGAGCGGCAAAGAGGTCAAATTTTCTCATCTTAAAACTTTTGGTTGTCTTTCTTATGTGCTAATCAATCCTGATGTACGTAGCAAGCTTGATGCTAAGTTAAAGAAATGTTATTTCATTGGTTATGGAGACGAAGCATTTGGTTATCGTTTCTGGGATGATCATGATCAGAAGATTATCAGAAGCAGAAATGTGATTTTCAATGAGAAGATGATTTACAAGGACAAGGCCAATACAAATTCTGGAGTAGCTCCTCATGAGTCAGAGTTCGTGGAGTTCGACGATCTACCAAAAAACACAAAGCAGGACAGAGATGGGAATGAGGAGAAGAATGGGTCTGGGGCACCCATTCCTATTATTCCGCAGACAGGTCCAAAGTCATTTACTACTTCAGCCACCGTTCGTAGGTCAGTCAGGAGCAGGCGTTCGCCACAGCGTTACTCACCAACTTTAAACTACATCTTGCTGATAGATACTGGGGAACCACAGAGCTATGAAGAAACCTTAACAAATGAAAATTCTAGCGAGTGCGAGCTGGCCATGAAGGAGGAGATGGATTCCCTGCTGAGAAATCAGACATGGGATATAACAGAACTTCCCCCAGGGAAGAAGACATTGCACAACAAGTGTGTGTACCGGGTAAAGACTGAGCCTGATGGTAGTAAAAGGTACATGGTCGGACTTGTTGCAAAAGGCTTTCAACAAAAGCAAGACATTGATTACTCTGATATCTTTTCTCCTATGGTAAAACTCACAACCATCAGGGTGGTCCTGACTATGGTTGCTACCGAAGATCTATTCCTGGAGCAATTAGATGTGAATATAGCTTTTCTTCATGGAGACCTTGAAGAAGACATCTATATGCACCAGCCTGAAGAGTTCGTGGTACAATGAAAATAAGATTCAGTTTGTAGACTGAAGAAGAGCTTGTATGGTCTGAAGCAAGCTCCTAGACAATGGTACAAGAAATTTGATAATTTCATGCAAAATGACGGATACAACAGATGCCAAGCAGATCACTGTTGCTATGTCAGGTACTTTGACTTTGACAATTCTTGTATCATCCTACTGTTGTACGTGGATGATATGCTTATTGCATGTGCTAGTATTGAGGAGATCAATAATCTGAAGAAGCAAATGTCAGAGCACTTCGCAATGAAGGATTTGGGAGAGGCAAAACAAATCCTTGGCATGACGATTATTAGAGATCAAATCAAAGGCACTTTGAGACTTTTATAGGCTGAATATATGAAAAATGTGCTTATCAGGTTCAATATGAACAAGGCCAAGCCAGTTGACACACCTTTAGGCAGTCACTTCAGTCCCAGCAAAAATCAATCACCCAAGTGAGAGAGGAACATGATTACATGAATAAGGTTCCTTACGCTTCAACTATTGGTTCACTTATGTGGTTCACTTATGTATGTGTTCACTTATGTATGTTATGGTTTGTACCAGACCAGATATTGCCCATGCAGTGGGAGTTGTGAGCAGATACATGAGTAATCCAGAGAAAGAATATTGAGAAGCTGTTAAGTGGATTTTGAGATACCTAAAAGGCTCTTTAGAAACCTGTTTGTGTTTCTCAGGAAAGAGCCTAGAGGTGCAGGATTATGTTGATGCAAATTTAGTTGGAGACATTGACAGTATGAAGAGTACTACAAGTTATGTTTATACTCTTGGCGGTATTGCAGTGTCATGGGGCTCTAATCTATAAAAGACAGTTTCTTTGTCCACTACAGAGGCTGAGTATGTTGCAGTGTTAGAGGCTGCTAAGGAGATGATATGGCTGCAGTTTCTTGGCGGAATTGGGTAAGAAGGTTCAGAAAGGCACTCTATACAGTGATAGCCAGAGAGCCATATTCCTAGCTAGAAATCCAGTATTTCAATCCAGAACGAAGCACATTCAGATCAGGTATCACTTTATTTGATCATTGTTAGATGACAGATAGTTACTACTTGAGAAAATCCGTGGAAGCAAGAATCCTGCTGATATGTTGACCAAGGGCGTACACTTGAGAAATTTTGAGAAATTGAAGTTGTGTTCGAGTTGTGTTCGACTTCAGTTGGTTTTCTAGCTTGAAGACATGGGCTTTGAGTTGCAAAGGTGGAAGATATCACGTTTGAAGAAAAAAAAAAGAGCGGTGCAGTCAGTAGATGATGCAGTCAGTGTCCCAGTTTCGAAGTGGGAGAATTGTTAATGAAGGTGTGGAGCCCGGTCCACAGTAGCTTAGGCAAATTACTTAGGGTCTGTTTGGGGCAGCTGTAGCTTATTGAATAATCTCTTGATAAACTGATTATAAATAGTCTGTTGATAAGCTATGTGCGGTGTCTATTACAATTTTTTTATTTTTTTGGAAAAGCCAGACCGCAGCCAGTAAGTTCCCACCGCACCTAGATAGATGCAGCGAGAAAACACTGTTTTTAGCTTTTTGAAAACTTATAAGCTACCAAAATGCAGTTTACCCAAACAGACTATGTGCATTTTCAAAACGTCACCGCACCAATAAGCTGCCCCAAACAGACCCTTAATTTGCTAAACACGGTTTTTCCTTTGCTTCTTTATCTACTTTGCCTATTTTGGAATTCTGCCCGCACTCTTCAAAAGCAAAATCCTGCTCAGCCTTCCCGCCTCCCTGCTCACGCGGTCCCGCCATATCCCTCATGCGGTCCCGCCAAAGCACTCTCCTCACGCGATTTTCTCATTGGGAATTACCTTTTTTAAGCTATTTTGTGCCTCTTATAAATAGCAAGGCAAAAGGTCTGCAAAATACTCTCCACCAAATTCAATCTCTCGGTTGTAGCTTGCAAGAAAATGGGTTGCTGTAGCTTTCTTTGGGATTGCTAACAGAGAAGAAATTCCTTTAATTTCTCTCACATGGCTTGAGAGAAAGAGAGAGAGGAGAAGAGAGAGGAGAGAGAGGAGAAGAGAGAGGAGAGAGAGAGAAAGAAAAATAGAGAGTTTTTTTGTAAACGTCGAAGCGCTCGACGGTATAATTTCCTCAGATAATAAAATCCTCTGCAGCTCCGTGGACGTAGGCAATTTGCCGAACCACGTAAATCTTGTGCCGCTTTTTCTGGTGTAATTTTTCTAGATCTGTTTTTCACTTTATCATCGTCAATTTTTACAACAATTTATAATGAAAAAAATTATAAACAAATCTTAATCCATCGTTGGATGGTGATTTAAATATGATTAAAGTGAGTGTGAAGACTTAAAGAACACTAGAACTTGATTCGATGGCTAATAATGTTGATTGCTGTTATTAATCAATGTCACTCAATTGCATGCCCAAACAGTAGTTGTCCATTTAATGTCGCCCAACTGCCATCATATGAATATTATAGTTGTCTGACTTTCATCACTTTTTAGTGTTGCTGCCTGACTATCATTGTGCGAGCATTAACATCTAGTTGTCTTTGCATGATCACCATCACTTGATGTTGTTTTTTGATTGTTAGTCTCCCAATTTTCATGTCTTAAATGTTTTCTCTCAATCATCACGATTCAACTGTTGTCACGTTATCATTCCCGTCTAACTACTACCAACACCTTTCACTATTTCAAGAATTACGTAAGGCTAAAGTGCCCTCAACTTTATAATCTTGCTTTCTTCAAATATGAAATAAACAAACTTATATAATTTCATGTATATAATGCACAATTTCAATAGGAGACAAGGCGCCCGTGGTTTCTAAACTTTTTTGGTATTTCACAAAAGATAAAAATAAAAATTTTGCCTTTTGTGATCTTTTTTTTTTATTTATTTGCATGTATGTAAAATTTTTGTTCAAAACCAAGATGCAAAACTTTCTTCATGAATTTTCTAGCATGCAACACATTTATTTATAAATACACTTATCAATGACATAGTTGCTTATAGTGTAGTTTCTCATCGTGAGATCTCAGGCTATAATCGTGCATATTACCCTTTTGGCTAATCTTTCACAAAATAAAAAGCAATTTTATTTATAAGAAATTAAATTAAAGAAATATCTTTTAAATGGATCTACCAATTCAAATATCTATTTAAAGGATACCTCAGCATATGAATTAAACGTTGTGATTTTATTGATTATATAAATTGATACAAGTGTATTATTTTTCAAATAACCTATCATTTTATATCACATGATACAATTGTTATGTATTTGAAAATTTGCATTAGTAAATAGAGTGTTTAACATCTTAGTTTTATACAAAAAAAATCATGTACAAGGATAACAAAAGATTGTGAGAAACCCAAATATTTTTATGTGGAAAAGGTAAAAAAATATTGGGGTCATCAACCACACCATATTAGGAGGATTCTCCATAATAACTTTTAATTAATTATTTCTTTAATAAAGGATGTCCATGTTTGTATAGTCATCAACCACACCATGCAAGTTCTTTAATAAAAGTTTGAGCACTCAAATTAACCAAATACAAATAAATAATTAGATAAATAAAAATAGATAATAATAATAAATTAATTAATTAAAAAAAAATTATTGCTTTATTGCATGCTGCAGGGTCGCTCTCATTTAGCACATGCAAGCGATAACTGGATAAATAGATAGACGACATGATTTTGATGATTGATACAAAAATGATATACGATTAATGCAAATTACAATGGTGGATTATCCAAAATAAAATTCAATTAAAGATCACTATTACAAGATGAACAGGATTTAGTGGTGATGTATTTTATATCTCTCTATGCTTTCATAAAAAAAAAATTAAAATAGTAATAATAAAAATAAAGCGCAATTACAAGAAGACAAACCGAAACTTGCCATTTACAGATCAACCGGCCTCCGTCATCCATCTTTAAAATTCTCAAAAATATCAAAAGTCATGGTAAAAACCCAACCCATATCTTTCATTTTATCAAACTCTCAACATTTTGATCATGACATGTGTAAATACATCGATTTGATAGTTCAAAAAATAGCACCTGAGTGCTTAATTTGTAAATATCAAAGTTTCGGGTGGTCCCTTCTTTAATTATCCCTAAAAGTCAATAAGAAAATCTTCCTATGATGCTTTGGTGACAAAAAAGAAAGGTGCAAATATTAAAGAAAATAATAAACGAAGAATGATCAGATAGATATTATGATAATGAATGTTATTAGACCAGAGGCCAAAAGCATATTTGCACATCTAAAAGTAATGGTGGAAATCAAATTCTGTACCCACATGAAACAAATTGAGAATCACATAAAAGCTTATTCAACAAAGCAAAGGCATCATCATAAGAAATTAAAAGTAAAATTCCATTTAGAAGTTTAAGAATAAATCAAAACATCATCAACTTGTATTCAATAGAAACCAAGTGTATCTCTGATAAGTCCCACTATAAATATATATGTATATAATAGATAAATATCACAACTCAATAACTATTTTCTGAAAAAAAAAAAAAAAAATTCAAACCTCAAGAAAGAAAAGCCTATCAGTACTGACATAAATCAAAGACTCACCTGATTATATCCCCCAATCTGGTTTTACATCTCTACACAAATCTCAAGAAAGAAAAGCCTAAGTTCAATTGTAGAAAAGAACTCAAATTTCAAACCTCACACAAAAACCTATATACCTCTGGAACTCAAATTTTCTGGTTAGCTCTAAATAATTAACCAACCATTTATGAATTTTAACGAAATATTTAAAATTCACAACAATGCCCCATTTTTTTTTTTTTTCTCACTGAATTCTTAGCATGGTGTAAGATGTGAAACCAAAAGAATGACACCTCCCTAGGCAGCAACTCCTGCGGAAGCGAAAAAAAAAACAAAATTTATGGGATTATTAGAAAAGGCAAAGAGAAAAAATTTCATACATTTTCACGTTAACTAGCGGGATCATGATAAGGATGTATATAACAATGAAACATGCAGGCAAAAATGTTATCCATCTGTCAACATAAAGTTCCATACATTATAGCCAATTCAGAAAGGACTCTTATTAACTGAAGGGATTTTGCATGCAAACATTTAACTATGTAGCAAATGTTAGTTTGGATAGGTTCATTTGTGCTGCAATACTTCTTGATCAGAAACATGCACTTTATGAGAGCCAAATGGAAGAGGTTCGCGATAAAATTCAGCACATCCTTGCAATATAGGTACATTAAATCTTAGGGAATGAAAGTATACACAATTAGTAACTAAAATTTCCAATCATGTCTCACCATTAAGTAAAATATTATACCTAAATTTGACATTTTTATATACTCTTGAGACTAAAATGACACCACATAAGTAGTGAGGAAGTCATTTTAAAACTTACTTCATCAAGATTCCCAAGACCATCTCTTAAAAAAATTGTTAAGTATGATTCAAATGGGAAAGATTGGTTACTATTAACTTGGAGTTGTGCCCCCTTTTTTTTCTCTAAAAACTCCTTTTTTTATGCATATTTTTTATTTGTCATTGGTTTCAAGCTCCTTTTTTTTATTTTTTGGGCCTCTTGGTCATTTGACACTCATGTAGTATATTTTTTTTATAATCTCAATTTGATTTGTTCATTTCCGTTGTTTATTCAGAAAAATTATAGTTCACAAAGCCTTGCCTCTTTTTTTTGTTAGAAATATTTACGAAGGGCTTCTTTGGGATCATATATATATATTTTTTATTTTTTTATTTAAAAAAAAAACATGTCTGTTTAGTATATTTTTTGTATGCTTTTATTTTTTGTTTTAAAAAATAAATAAATTTGAAACATCTAAAAGTTGGTTTTGAGTGTTTTTTAAAAGAACTCATGTTACAACATATTAAATATGTTTCATTTTAAGAAAAAAACATGAACAAAACAAAAATAAAACATAAAAAACTAAAACTAAAAGTGTTCCCAAGGAGCCCCTAAGGCGCATACTAAAATGCTTAAAATTTCCTACTCAGTAGGGTATATTATATGGAGGGGTTGATATGTATTGTCTTACCTTTCGCAGAGAATCTATTTCAGTGATTTGAACATATTGCCTTTAAATCTAAGGTGGGCAAACAATTTTAAAAAAGGGGCATATCTAGTCATACATCTAACACCTGAACTTTAGGCTTTACATTTATACCACCCTTTATACCACCCAAAACATTTATACCACCCAAAACATTCATATCACATAAAAAATACCACCATTTTAATTTTTAAAAGTGAAATATATCTCTCTCATGCATAGTAAATACAATGGAATTGACTGATATGCATGCAAAATTCCCTTAAAGAAAACACTTCCTCTGTATTAGTAATATCATATTTCTATCTATGATGAAAAAAGATTCCTAGATGGCTAATCTGTCTTGTTGAAGACCAAGTCACATGTGAAAGTCAAGTCATTTCAGGACACAATGACCATTTAGAACACAATTTCTCTGCAGGACAGCTTACGGCTTCATAATACCATGTCATTTCAATACATCATGTCACTTCAGGAGGACATGTCAAGCGCTCCATTAGGTTGTCCTATTCTTTTCTATTAAAACATTAATGAGAATTGTTAAAACAGTTTCGAACAGAGAAAGCGCATGTCGGACACAAGTTGAACACAACGTTGTTATTGTAACTTGATCATCTCTCTTCTAAATTGTTTTGACATTTTACTATATAAATAATGAGTTATAAACATCGGCATAAGGTCGTCATGCGTTATCCACAAATTGTGGATATTAAAGACTCTCATAAGTATACATCGAATATTAGCATGTGCCATCAACATGCCATCACCTATTTTTTTCAAAATTTGACGTGTCGCCATGTGTAGGCTTACATATTTGGGGGAAGTTGATGCAGTTATATCTTTTTATAAACAGTTATTAATTATATCTAATAATTCTATATTACTATTATATAGTACTTACTGCTGAATATTACATCTTATTTCGGTTTAGCCTATTCCTTTTACACGTGTATATGGTTGTGGTGTAGTGGAGACACATATATGGCTACTTCTGTAACAGTAGAGGATACTTTTTGTTATATGATTATAAAAAAATACTCATTCACTTCCTATTCTCTGTTTGTAGTTGCACCAATTGGTATCTAAGAGGCAAGAATGGCGGACGGAGGAAAACGATCAGTGAATGACGACAATCAAAGCCGGGCAATTCTACACGAGACTCAAGCTTCCCTCACTCAGCGGATTGATCAGCTTACCAGCAATTTTCAACGATTTATTGGCGAGAGTTTTGATCTCTCAGGAAAGCTGGATTCATCCCACCGGCAACCACAATTTTTTGAGAATTGAGAATTGCATGTATGCGGTCTTGGTGACTAAAAATTTCCCTTTGAAGTGGAAAAATTGTTAGGTCAGTTCACATATGGTTGGCCGACTGACTAACCTAATCAACTTCCTCCTCTACGCTCCATTCAATATTAAATAGATTTTATTTCCGGTTCAACGTTACCCAACCAACCTCACCATAGGATGAATCTCAAGGAACATCAAACCTTACAAGAAATTGTTGAAGATTTCCTGCGAAAACAATACATTCGACATAGTCTTAGTCCATGTGTTGTTCCAACACTCATATTTCAAAAAAACAAAAAGGCTCATGGCGAATGTGTATTGAAAACCAAGCAATTAGCAAAATCAATATTAAGTTTCACTTTCCTATGACGAACCTAGACTAACTTCTCAATAGATTGGGTGGAGTCAGTTGTTTTTCAAAATTAGATCTTCGCAGCGGCTATCATCAAATTAGAATTCGTGAAGGAGATGAATGAAAAATAACATTCAAGACTCAAGAAGGTTTATATGAATGGCGAGTAATGCCCTTTGGCCTATGCAATACCCCAAGCACATTCATGAGACTAATGCATGAGGTACTCAAACCTTTCCATGGATATTTTTGCGTGGTATATTTTGATTATATTCTTGTGTATAACCCTTCATTGGATGCTCATTTACATCACCTAAAATTGATTTTAACGACTCTTCATGATCAAGAGCTTTTTTGAATCTTCCCAAGTTCGAATTTGCCATGAAAGAGGTGCAGCCTTTTGTGTCCAAACAGGGTATCAAAACTGATTCGAGCAAGGTAGAGGCTATAAATTCATGGCCAAAACCAAAAAAATTTACAAAACTTTGAAGCTTCCATGGGCTTGCTAATTTCTACCGTAGATTCATGTGAAATTTCAGCATAATTGTGGCTCTGATTACAGACTGTTTGAAGCAAAAACTATTTTTCTGGGGTGACAAACAGCAGCCAGCTTTGCTGCCATTAAACAACACCTAAGTTCTGCACTAATTTTAGCAATGCTTGATTTTGATAAACCTTTCCAAGTGGAGGCTGATGCTTCTCCTTTTGGCATGGGAGCAGTTCTTTCCCAAGAGAAACAACCGATAGAAATTTTTTAGCAAGAAATTAAGTGGTCCGCGGCAAAGGAGGTCTACCTACGAACAAGAATTGTATGCTGTGATTCAGGCACTTTAACAATTGGAGCACTATTTAATTTCACAAGAATTTATGCTTTTCAATGAGCACCAATCATTACAATTTTAACAAACACAAAAAAACTTGAATCGAATGCATATGAGATGAATTGTATTTCTTCAAAAGTTTAGTTTTGTTTTGAAACACAAATCAGGCCATAACAATCAGGTTGCTCTTATCCAAAAATAGCGAGCCTTCTTGTTGCGGTTCAATCTCTAATAACAGGTATTGAAATGCTTTGCAAATAATATGTAGACGAAAGTGATTTTTCAATTCCATTGTCTATTTGTAAGGAGCATAGGGCAGCAGGTGATTATTCTATTCAAAGAGGATTTCTCTTCAAAGGAAATCAACTTTGTATTCCAAATACTTACCTTCGACAACAACTCATTCACGAATTGCATAGTGGTGGATTGGCCGCTCATGATGGAAAAGACAAGACATTGGCTCTCCTTCAAGCGAGAATTTTTGGGCCACGACTTCATGGTAATGTGTGTCGCTTTGTTGAAAAATATCAAGTGTGCCAAACATTAAAAGGGGTTGATCAGACTGGCCTTTATACTCCTTTACCTGTCCCATATTCAATTTGGGAAGAACTTAGTTCAGAATTTGTTATGGGGCTTCCAAAAACTAAACAAGGTTATGATCCTGTCATGGTGGTGGTTGATAGATTTTAAAAAATGGCCCATTACATTGGATGCAATTAATGTTGCAAAACTTTTCTTCAAGGAAATTATTCATCTACATGGCATTCCAAGGAGCATAACTTTGGATCGTGATGTTAAGTTCCTTAGTTGTTTCTAGCGTGAATTGTGTAAGCGAATACAAACTGAACTTAAATTTAGCTCAGCTTATCATCCTCAATCTGGTGGACAAATTAAAGTGGTAAACCGCTTGTTGGGTAATATGATTTGATGTCTTGCAAGTGAACATCCAAAGCAATGGGAAGATGCCTTCGGTCAAGCATAATATGCTTTTAACTCTAAAGTAAATAGAACTACAAGCAACACACCTTTCAGTATTGTATATACTAAAGAACCAAATTATAAGGTTGATATCGCTGTAATTTCCAAATCGAGAAGCTCTCAAGCAATCAAAATGGCAGGCGATTTTGAGGAAATGTTAAAAACCGAAACATAAAATTAATGAGAGCAATGCAATATACAAGCAACAATTTGAAGCACAACACTGAAGAAAGATTTTTAATGTTGGGGATCCAGTGATGATTCGTCTCCGTAAGGAAAGATCTCCTACCTGCACTTACTCTAAACTAAAACCACAAAAAAATTGGGCCTTTCCTATTGACGCAAAGATTAATGATAATGTGTATGTGGTGACACTTCCTTGGAATTTGAACATATCCTACACTTTCAATGTAGCTGATCTGTATAAGTCTCACGCACCAGATGATGGGTGTGTGCAAATTACTAAACTTGAGTTGAGTTTTTTTGAACCAAAAGGGAATTGCGGTAGCTATATCCTTTTATAATGAACTATTATAATATCTAATAATTCTATATTAGTATTATACAGTACCTACTGCCGAATATTACACCTTATTTCGGTTTAGTCTATTGTTTTTACACATGTATACGATTGTGTAGTGAAAACACGTACATATGGCTACTGCTGTAACCATGGAGGACACTTTTTAATATTTGATTACAGAAATATACTCATTCACTCTTTATTCTCTATTTTCCCCCTTTCTTTATTCTGCAGCTGCGCCAAAAGTATTCATGGTTTCTTGCTACATTGAAGTATATATGCTTATGGACTTGTTCATACTGAAATTGTGAAGGAGGATTGTAATAAAGTTAATTCAATGATATTAAAGAAGCAAAGAGGATGACAAAGATTTACATGGAAAACAAATAATTTGGATGAGCCCCCGACCTGAGGAGACTTACAAATGACATCGCTATAATATAATATAACTAATTGAGACTATATAAAACATAAAGGACTATACTATTGGATCAATCGTAAAAATTCTGAGCTACCGCCATAGATCCCAAAAAACTTTCCAATAATATTGCTTGCGCCATGTGCCACACATCTTTCCAGAAAACCTTCTCTATATTAAAAAAAAATAATAAAAATAAATAAATAAATAAATAAATAAATAAAAACCTTCTCTATATTCTAAAGCTCCTTGTCATTTCAGGAGTCAGTTCAAATTGGGAGTGGCCTGAGATTTTGTCTGAGCAGCTTATATACTGTTACTAGTTTGTTTGCCTGATCGACAAGAAAGCAAACCCTTCTGATTTCCAAAATATTTTGACGAAAAATCTGCCACCTATCTATGGGGACGACAAAAGACTTAAGTCTTTTATTATACTTCGTGTATCATATGTTGGAAATTATCATATTAACATCCCACTTATGTGGCCACAGAACCAAATTAATTTTTTTTTATATGAAGGCAGGATCTTAATCACCACTCTTGCCCGTTGGATTGCAATCAGACAAACCGAAATGAAGTCTTGCAGACAGGCTAAGGAGGAGATTAAGGCTTGTTCTAAAGACATGCGGCAAGGGCAGTCGTTATAAGGAGACAAGAACATAAGAGATGCAACAGAAGGTTAACAAGCAATTAATGTTTGACAGTATAAATAATTGTATATAAAAAAACTGATAGAATGAATATAGAATAAAAAAAAAATCCAACTATTAAGTCTGCATACTCTAAGATAATTTATGATGTTTGGTAGTCACAAAGCTATTGGAAGGAATTACCTCAAGTGATTTTTCAGTTGTTTTCTAATTCTAATAAGAGTAATAATTAATTCCACACAATCTCAATTGAAACTAAAAAAGTGGGAAGATTTTGTTTACCTCTATTCACTTATCGATTTGTAACATTATAACCACCCATGTAACCTGGCAAACCCTTGGCTGTGACGTCTGAAGCTGTGGCACCAAACCCATAAGCAAATGGACTAGATCCATCAAGCTCAGATGAAGCTGAATGCCATGTAGGATCTCCATAGATTGGATTACCTCCATATGAATCTGTATAATTTCCTTCATATACATTTCTTGGTGTTGTGGAGGAAGTATTGATGGAGCCAGCGCCACTGCTCCTCCCATAACCACCAGCGACTAAACCAAAACTACTATCACCAATTCCATAGCTCTGATTGCCAGTAGCAAAGCCTGAACTGTTGCCCAAACCATGCGCTGCAAGAGATGAAGAGGATCCTACCCAGTTAAGGCCACTGTTACCAAAACCACTAAGGTTGCCACTTGTGGAGGTCATGTAGGAATTTGAATTTGTAGGAGTAGTGTTATAGTTGAGGCCACCATTAGTCCATATGTTACGAGCTGTTGAACTAAATGGTAAATCCAGATTACCAGCACCCACCCCATATGTAATAGGAGTGCCAATTCTGCTTGAGTTCCCTCCATAATATGGGTTTACGGCTCTACCATAATCAAAGCTACTGCTGAAATAAGAGTTCCCGCCATAACTCAAACCTGTCCCAGACTCGATATTCATTCCAATTCCATAACCAGGACTGAAAGGAGGGAGTCCTTTACGACCACCACTCAATTGTCCAAACCGACCATCCATCCTCATTCCAAAGCTGCCTGTATAGCTTGGGTTGAACCCTGGATTATATTCATTTAAAATGTTGTTAACCCTATTCAAACCAAAGCTATAGCTTCCCATCGGTATTCGTGTGTTAGGTCCAGGAGAGAGCTCCTTAGGAACAGCTCTCTTTACCTCTACCATCTTTCCATTGAGTTCGTGAAAACTTTTGTGCAAAGCTTTCTCAATGGCATCTTCTGAGTCAAAGGTTATGAAACCAAACCCTCTTGGCCTTTGAGTATTGTGGTCATACATTACAACAACATCTGTGATGGTCCCAAACTGCTCAAAATATTTTTTGAAGTCTGCTTCTGTTACAGTGGAGGCCAGGCCTCCTACAAATATCTTTTTGGTTCGTCCAGGAGCAGGAGAACCTGGGAGGCTGCTGCTGTTTCTATTAAGTATGTGCTGATCGTCCCTCGGTACAGCCTTCTTGGCTTCCACCTGTTATGCATGATTAGAAACTAAAATTATTTGGAATATGAAAAGAAATATATATGAAAATTCAATCTCAACAAGAAATGGAATAAATCACAGTTAGAAAATAATAGTTATATGGCAATGTATGTGGGATGAATATCCATTAAGATGGAACACCCGTTTTATTTTTCTTTCTACAATTACTCCAAGCATGCCGATTTAAAATATAGATAAGGGTTTCAAGTTTTCAAAGGCTAATAGAAACCAAACGATTAGTAATGTTACTTACCATCCGGCCATCGATCTGGTGCTTTTCCAAGATGACCCTCTCCGCAACAGCAGGGTCGGCGAAGACCACAAACCCGAAACCGCGCGCACGGCCAGTGGTCCGGTCCTTCATGATCACCGCCTCAACAATTTCCCCAAAGCTCTTGAAATACTCCCGGAGGCGATCCTCATTGGTATCCCAGGAGATCCCCCCAATGAAAAGCTTTCCGAGATCCGTCTCCATTCTCCTTCCTGCAATCTCCAAACACATTATTCTCAATCAAACAATCACAATTACAGAACAAAAGGACCAATCCGCCATCCAATAACCAATTCATGGCGAATAAAATCAAGACCAACCAGATCAAATTCGATACAAAAATCCTCTAACCAGACAACGAAATTCGATCTATTCAACAACGAATTCGATTTTTCAGGAAACCCAAATAACTACACCAGCAGAATAACCGTCGATGCATACTACATATTCAACATATGACATAAATAACGAATAAAACCAACGCAAACCGCATCCAAGTCGAAAATCGAAGCCCAAACCCAAAAAAGCATTGCAGTATAACCGCAGGTTGGAAAACAACCAGTAAATCAACAGGGGAAGCTCAGATCCTACTCCGATCGAAAATAAACGAAGTAAAATTCGTAAAAAAAAAAGGAAAAAAAATAGAAGAATACAAATGGAAAGCAGATGAGATCGAATTGAACGTGAAATACTCACCGATTGATCCGCGTTCCACCTTCCGATGAGAACACGAGGGGATCCCCTCTCTTTCCTCCGTCTAAGATCTGTTAGTCCCCATCGACAGATCAGAAGAGCTCCTCATAGCCTTCTCCACCTCTCCCCCTCCATCTCTCTCCCTCTGGAGGCGCTTTTATAGCTCTCCGTTTCTCCTCATTTTTTCTCGTTTTTTAATATATTTCTTTATTTCCTTCGCTCGATTCGACAAACGCAGAAAGAAATAGCTGGAAGCGGAAACGATATATAAGAGTTGTGAGGCTGCTGATGTAAATTAGATTATGAGAAGTTGGTTGATATGCTCACATCAGCTGTCATGAATCAACACGAAACGCTAATACTTTGCTTACGTGTCTTCTTGACACACACCGACGCGATTTGTGACCCACAGCAGTAACGAATTGCAGTTTGCCACGTAATTATTCTTCTTAAAAAATACTTCGTAACGGGTTTTTCGGATAGAACTGCTCACATTTTTTTCCCCAAAAAAAAATTTTTTTTTTCAAAAGATTTTGGATTTTGGTGGGGGAAAATAAATAAATAAATAAATAAATAGCTGCTCTACCTATTGAAGCGAAGAGAATAAATTATATTATTTTGTGAATCATATCCATACAAAAAATAAATAAAATCTTTTAAATTCAACTAAAATATCATCTTTACTTCGACAAGAAATTTAATTTCACTTTAAAAAATTAAAATCATAATGAGCACGTGATATAAATGTAAAAATCAAAATTTTTGAGATATATGTAAATACATTGGAATTGTGTGTCATGTATGTAAATGCCCCTAAAAAACATATTAGCATGATAAATTATTACGATATATATATATATATAATTTCTAAAGACCATTTTAATGAAATTGGATCAAATATATGCAACTTAATTTTTCATATTAGGTGAGTTTGACGGTTTACGAACGGGCGTGTAGTCGACGGTGTCTAAACCGCCAGCCAGAAGCCTGAATACCCGCCCCCGCCTACATCTCCTTCATTTTGTCTTCGACATTTTATCAAACACCAATAGTGCATTATTAGGAACGTTCTTAAATATCAAGCAAGCTTGGACCACTGCATGGCTTTTCTTTTTCACATTAACAAGATCAGTTCCCCCATGTTAGTGGTGGGGCCAGAAAATGGCTACATGGTAAAAAAATTTCTTTTTTAAGATTTACATGCGTATCGCTCAATTCCTACGCATCTACGTGTATAACACTAAATTTGAAGTCCCACGTATTGACACATCTAACGCCTAAATTTCAATATGTAAATGCCTCTTTTTGAAAGATTTACAGGCGATAATAAAATAAAAATCTTAAGAAGTTAAATTTGAGGGCTCATCCCTTAAAAAAAGGGGCAAGTACATATAGATTATAGGGGTATCTAGTGTAAGATTACATGTTTGTTCTCTTTTAATAGAGACCTTACCAGATATTATGATATCTTCTTATATTCTCTGTTTTTGGCATCCTTTCAAAGTTATACCCGCTCTTAGCACGGTTATATATAGTATTCATAAATGCTTGAAAAGTGGCATATAATGATCTGATAACCCTGTTGTTTGGTTGGATGGTGTTGTGTTGGAGCCCGATCCCGACCCCGCCTACCGCTTGAACGCGAAGCGCCGCTCCTGCTCTATCGCGAATCGTTGCGACCGCTCCCGCTCGCCTCTTCAGTTCGTGATACATGTTCCCGCTCCCGCCTTCACTTGCTCCCTCACACGCGAAGCTTTTGTCCGATCGCGAATAGTCGCGAGATCTCCCACAACCTTCTCGCGATAAAAGGCTTCGAACGGCTCCTTTAGTTTATAGGTCACGATTCTTTTGTGTTCTTCCTCGAACTTCCTCGGGATAGAGGAAAAGAAGTGCAAAAAGTAGTTCTTTGCGGCAGAAATAAGAAGAAGAAGAAAATTGTTTTCCATTGGTTTATTCTTGGTGGCTTGTGGCAGAAGAGAAATTGGTTTATTTCTCATGTAAGTTTGTTTTTTTCGGTGTATCTCGATGAATAGAGAGAAGAAGAGGGAGCAATGAAGTGAGAGATTTCTCTTCTAAGTCGAGATATTTCCAACAAAGCTGGCCTTGATTTGTAAATATAACATTTTCGGGTGCTCTATTTGTAATTATCCCAAATATATCATTAAACGATTTTATTTTTAATTATTTTATGAAATTATTACAAACTCAAATATAAATTCAATGTATAAATTTGCTTTCCCCGATTCATATATATATATATATATATATAATCACAACAGGATGAAAATCTTTGATTGACAAATAGACATTCGACCAATTGAAAGGTCATCGGTCGGCTCACTCAGGAGAAAATGAGAAGAGACCTTATCGTTAGGATGAGTTGGGCTACCAAGCAGAGGGTATACCATAGTAATCTAATGGGCAACTCTTATTGAATAAAGAGTTTTCTCAATAGGACAAAAAGGCATTTCATGAGGACCTTTTGGCCATTTTACAAGGAGTTCCAGAATCGGCAGAGGGAATTAATCATGAATGACTATCTCTCAAATTGGGATCCATCTATTTCTTTGTTTGGTTGTGCTTCTATATGGTCGGCCCATATTTTCGACTGCAGAAAATGACACTTGATGTTTCTATCATTAAACTATCCCGATGTGCTATCCTTTGGTATTTATAAGTGATACCCGTTGGATTTCTTCTAGATTTGTGCGGACTTATTTTCTTATGTACCCCAACCCATATTTTTAATTTTTAATTTTTAACAAATTCTCAATGATTTGATTGTGACTCGCATAAGTACAACGGTTCTGTGTTTAAAAAAAATCATCACCCAGATGGTTAATATGTAAATATGAATGTTTCAGGTTGTTTGTATGCAATTATCGATAAAAAAAGCAAAATTAATCATAAATACGTATCAGATATCTAATTAATTCAAGATCTTCTGATTAGAGCCACAAACATTCTGCTATTTAATTAAGTTGAGTTGCATATAGTTTAAAAATTTTGCCGTTAAACATTCGTTTAATTATCTTAATAATATAAGTTTTGCTCTCTTGTACTTTATATCTCATTTGAAATCTGATACACTACCGACAAATTTTTATCATCAAACACGAATCCCAAGATTTAACACGAATCTCAAGATAATATTTTAAATAAGAAATATTCAAATTTTGATAAAAAGTCATCCAGAATTCTGATTTCAGCAAACTTATAATCAAACTGACATGTTCAATGAGACGGACCTAATGATATAAAAACTAGCACAATCAAATTCAAATCAAGCCCAGATCAAGTCATTAAATCACAGTTATAAAGATTTATGAATACATTTGGAAAATCAAACGACTGTTAAATATGACAAGTTTATACTCAAATCGAGCGGCTCGATAAGACGAATCTAACGAGCCCAAGATCACTCAATTCTGACACTATTAAAGCACTCAAATGTCCACTAAATGTTGTATGATCGATGTAAGCTCTCCGGACCGTCAGATCAAAATGGTTCATATTCTTACATTAATTGCACATAGAATACTATAAATAGAGTCTTATCCCTCTCATGAGAGGAGAGAAAGTTGAGAGAGATCCTGAGGTATTGAGGAGAAGCTGCAGCTCAGCAGCACCACCAATCGTCGTCGACCAGCGTCGACCTCCGTCGTCGACCACTGCCAGCCGCCGTCGACCACCGCCTACCTTCGTCAGCCTCCACCTACCGTCATCAATCACCACAAACCTGACGCCGTCAGTTGACATTGTAATCTGAAAAATATAGTTGTCTTTTCCTGTCTATGGGGCAAAAGATTTCTATAATCATCAATAAATAGTAGATTTCCGAACTAGGCCAGACCCGTGGTTTTTCCCTAACGGGTTTTCCACATAAAAACTTTTAGAGTCATTGCCATTTTTTTTCTATTTCATCTGTGTGTGTGCTGAATTTTCGTACAATGCTAAGACGATATTAAGAAACTAATTTTTAACTCCTCTACCGCCGCGAATTTTCTAGCACGCATCAAAATCATAATTCGAGGAATGGATAACAGGAGATGTGAGAAAAGAAGAAAGAATGAACTAACTAACTAACTAACTAACTATATATATATATATATATATTCCTTGAAGTGCAGCTTATTCATATTAGTTGATCGGGCATTTGCTTGTCCGTTGTAATTCC
>NW_018165280.1:2517484-2543323 GCF_001263595.1 Phalaenopsis equestris
TATATATATATATATATATATATATATGTATAGTTTAAAAGGTTTAATTCAAGTTTTTGACTTGTAAAGTTAACTGAAATTTTTAAGAGATTTGAAGTCTAACCTATGGATTTTAATGTTGACCAAAGTAAGGTGCAACTAATTAGTTAAAGGAAATGAGGATATTAAAGCTTTAATACTTATGAAAGTAGTACACAAAGATTGATTTTTAATCTATCACAAAAGAGAGGTTATAAAAAATTTAAATTGAGTTCCAAAGTGAAATGAGATTGGCAATAGGCACAAATTTTATAAGCTCATTTGGTCAAATAAAGATAGGTTGATTTAGAGTCTAACATTAATAAAGTTACTGCGAATTGTGTCGAGCATTATAGAGAAACATAATGATAGCTTACAACATCATAAGATGAGTGAGTGGGTTGTAATATATATATATATATATATATATATATATATATATATATAATTGTTTATATGGAAAAAAATCATAATGTTTGGGGATAAACATTAGTTGGAGATGTTAAGAATGGCCTTTCTTTTAAAATAATAAAATTATAATAACCCCTAAGTTTGTAATGCTATATGTCTTCACAATGCTCAACACATGTGTTGGTGAATACAAATTTATTTATTTTTGGGTAACTACCTTTATATGTATTCATGGTTTCTTAATGTACTGTCTTGATATGCATGACATAAGAACATTCTATTTACTTTACCTTTTGGCGCTTTAAACCTCCATGCTATCACTATCCTACCTTAGTTTTGTTGGGCTGCAACATTAAAGTGTTAATTAGCTATAGATATTCACGTGACAGAACAAAAAAACTTTTGTTGTTCTGGAACTGCTGGCTTGTATGAGTATGCCCTTTTGTTATGTCACAGACTGATTTCTTGTGGTCCAATCATGTGCCAAACAAATTCTTAAGTGATGAATACCTTTCAATTGTAAGAGTTGATTTTTGTCATAATAAAAAGTAAAAACTGAACCATTGCTAAAGAGCTATTCTTGATTTTGTATAGGCTAAATTATTCTCCATTGTCACTTGTTCAAAATTTGAACGTTAATTTAGAAGCCTATTCTTCATCGAAAATGCATATTATGCTAAAGCTAATCAACTTATTGATATAGAGGACCTTTGACCGGTGCCCTCCAAAAAATGATCATTACCTGAAGAAATATTACATTTGATATTCTTTGCAATGAGGCAAGGAAAAATTGGCCTCCATTATCTAGATAATGGACGACATATCTTACATTTGCATTGGTTGGCATCATGCTTTGTGCAGAGATTCCCAACAAAGTATTTTTATCTTGGTTGATATTGTGTTTCAGTTCAAAATCTCCAACAAACTAGTATTTACCTCAGCTATAATCATTCTTTACATTGAGTTCTCTTGTTCTCTGTGGAGTAATATTTATATTGGAACCACCACAAAATTATATTCACATACAAAATTCTTATGTACATGTATAGTTGGTTTTGCGTTACGATTGTTGTTTTTTGTTCATAGTAACATGTGTATGGCTATGAAATGTGCGGAGAATAAAATAATAGAGAATGCTCTTAAGAATTTTGTTGTCTTATTTTGTACGAGAAATGATGTATTTATAAATCTTTAAGAGGCATTATTAAATAGTAAGAAATCAAAAAAGGAAAAATGACGAGTAGTTGGTTTTATAGGGAAGTGCATGGATGATAGTTTGAGAGCTACAGAAAAATTCATACAAAGGTCCAAGCCTTGATTTATGTCTTAAATTATTTGCTATGATTAGAGAGTGAGAGAAACCCGTGGTACTTTTTTATTGTGCATGCATAATCATTTGGCAAATATGCCTACAAGTTAATTCCTTATAGGCACATATGGAGTGTAAATTAATTCACTTTCTTTTTTTTTATGATGCACCAATTAACTTCTACATATTCGGTATGATAATGTTTTATTGGGTTGTGTGCAATGTTGATGACTAATTTGTTGTCATAATATATTCTCACAGATTCATTCCACTTAATTTTTAAATATTTTACTATAATTTTCATCCATAGATGCTCACAATTCTTTTGGATATTGGATCTAAATTTAGCTTCAACATTTGATATTAAAATCACATGCTATTTTTTGTTCTTCCAAATTATGATATTTCCTCCCATTAATATACAATATATTGCAGTGAACATTCTATTTATTAGCGATCCAACATGTATATTCTTCAACTTGTAGGTATCAAGCTTTTTTATATGATTTTTTTGTCTTGGGTTTGATTTAAGTTATCTAAAAATTCTATAAACGGCTTGAACGTGCAACTCTTTTGGTTTGTACATGAATTGACAGGCTAGACTTAGTGTAAATACGATGTCAAGATGGGTATGTGATAAGCAGATTAATAATTTCAATTAATCCTTGAAACTATCTTATATCTACATTAGGTACTTCTTCGTCAAAGCTTAACTTTTTTCATGTTTTAATTGCAATTTTACATAGCTTACACACTATCATTTGTTGCTTGTGTTGTCCACAAACACAAGAGTAAGATTAAATATGAGTACAACGCTTTTAATAATATTTTATAATAATTACATAATGTGAGATGTCACAAGATTTGAATTTTGACGTGCTTTTATATTTTGCAAAAATCATACAAATGATGTGTATCAATACGTGCTTTTGTATTTACTTGATGCATGATAGTATACCAAATGTGCAATGCCATTGTTGCATCACAAGCATGATATGATTCTCATGGTATTTCTCATTGTGAATGTGTATGTGTACACCATAAGTATTTGATGATAGATATCAAGATTACTATTGCATCGCATTCATTGGCGGATCCATAATGGGGGCACAGGGGCCGTGCCGCCCCCTCTTATTTGGCCTGATACTTAGGGTCTGTTTGGAGCAACTGCAGCTTATTGAATAATTTGTTGATAAACTGATTAAAAATAATCTGTCGATAAGCTATGTGCGGTGACTACTACAATTTTTTATTTTTTTTGGAAAAGTTAGACCACAGCCAGAAAGCTGCCACTGCATCTAGACATGTGCAATATGAAAACGTTGTTTTCAGCATTTTGAAAATGCATAAGCTATCAAAACACAGTTTGCCCAAACATGTCGGGTGCGTTTTTAAAACTCCACCGCACCAAATAAGCTGCCCCAAACGGGTCCTTAGCCGTAGGCCTCCATGTTTCATTGTTTTAGCAACAATCGAGCTCGTGAGGATAAATAGCTATTAAATTTTAACTAATTATAACCATTCATTCTATGGTGCTGAATTTTTTTTGCATGTAAAGAGCAACTTCACAGTATAATTTCTTGATGTGGAATTAAAGCTTATAACAAGCTATAATACAATGTTTTTAGTACTTAAATAGCAAGCATGTCTTTTTCTTTTCTAAAAAAAATTAGATTAGCAATGCTTAATCAAAATGAATAATTAATGTTTAAACATTTTGTATGATATTTTAATATAAATTTTACTTGATTTTTTTTATTTAATCAATCCATGCAAAAATAAATTAGAATAATTTTGAAAATTATTTTGGCTAAATTTAATTGAAATATCCAAATAAAAATATATTATTTTGATGAGATTGAATTTACAAATTATCAAAAAATTATTTTAAAATGTGTAAAATATAAAAGTATAGTTGATTGTCAAGTAGCGTGCTTATATTTTATAAAAAAATTTACAATATTTTTTTAATTTTAAAACATTATTATATATTAAAATTTTAATTTGTATGCCCCCGCTAAAAAAAATTTATGCCTTGGACCACATTATATGAAAACTATCATATTTTATATTGTGAATGTTATCACTCTGCATTCAGAGAAAATATTCTCGTTTGCTTAACGAGCCGAACACGAGTTGTTCACGAACAAAGAGTCCTTTTAACAACTCTAATCATTTAGCCATAAGACATAAGACAATAAGGGTTTGAGCAAGTTTTAAAAATTATTATTTATATTAAAACATCATTTGAATCTAATTTAATGATTTTTATTATATTTCTTTATCAATATTTTAATAGATTATAAATCTTTGTAGCCTTGTAGTCAATTAAATTTTTTTTAAATACTACTTAATATATATATAAACTTGATGAGTAGTATTTCGAGCCAAAACGAGCCGAACACGAACGAACACATCTTAGTTCGTGTTCGGCTCGTTAACTTATCAAATAAAATTAACGAGCCGAACACAAGCTTTTCGCGAACAACGAGCCGTTTTGACAGCCCTATTTATAGTGCATGTTTTTAGATTTCTTATTATAGTTTCCTCAATTAGTAAAATCCTCTGCAACTCCGTGGAGGTAGACAATTTGCCGAATCACGTAAATCTGTGTAGTCTTTTCTGGTGTGAATTTTTCTCGTGCTATTTTCACTTCGTCGTCGATCGTTTTTTTAAATTTCATATATACCACAACACCCTATACTATAAATTTGACTAATTTATATAATTTGAATGTTGCAAATCATTTATAGTAATAATTAGGGTTTGAATGTTGCGTAAATATAAAGTTGATTACGAGTTATGCCGATTAATTTTAACTAAATTCAGAATGTGTATTATTACTTTATTTAAACATGAAAAACGAACAGTTTAAAGTTGAGAGTGAAGTTTGAATTGAATTTTCATGTCAAGTCTAATAATAATGGCCCTATCTCTATGTTAAGTATTAATGGTTAAAAGCATAATATATTTGTGTACATTATGATTCATTATATCTTAATATAACATGTAATATATACACAAAATTACTTACAAGTATCTATTATTTGGATGATGTAGTCATATGATGCGTGCCAGTTCACGACTGATAGAGTAATGAATTAATATTTTAGCTTTGAATAGAAACCCAACACACACTCAGTTAATAAAAGAGGGAAGGAAGCGGGGGGCCAACGGTGGCTGGTAATGGCTAGAGTGCTGCAGCAGCCGGAGGCGGAAGTCGGCAACGGGCGAAGTTCACTGGATCTGTAGTGGTGGATGCTAGAATGCATCTTTCTCTTATGTAGCTCCGGTCTTCTAATTACCCAGGGTCCAAGTCCTGGCGTTCGGACATTTGACGTCTTAATGATGTTGGAATTGAGCGATATTGGACTCGTTGGATTTGACTTGCTGAGACACTCAATTTGATTGTAAACTTGTTAGATACAGAGTTTGTTTGACCTTCCAATTATGCTAAAAAAACTTCTAAATATGATTTAGTGATTTGATCTCGGTTTGATTTGACTTAGACCAGACTTATTTTGGTATTGTTAGGTCTATCTCATCGAGCGGGTTAGTTTGATTATAAGCTTTCTGAAATCGAGAATCTGGATAATTTTTAGCCGAAGTTTGAACATATCTTGCTAAAAAAATTTCATCAAGATTCATGTCATGCATCGAGATTCATTTCAAATGATGAAAACTTGTTAATGGTGTTTCATTATAGAAGTTAAATCATTTGAGAGTGTTCTTAAAGTATCATTTTATATTCATAATGATGTAAATAGTTATGACACTTGTATAATACTGCCATAACAATAAGATTTAATTCATTTGAATAATAGGTGCTATAATCATATGTGAAATCTCTTATTATCATGCCTATTGTATATATTTCTAATCAGGCTTTATATAATTGTATGCATAATATGACATGAATTTTATGTATTTAACTAATGATTGAGAACTTTATTTTTGTTTAAATTATGAATTTTATGTTTGTATATATCCTTACTATTGACATGAAATTTTAACTGAAATTAAATAATATTTAATTTAATTTTTGAGGCATTCATACATACCACACAATTTCATGTATTTACACATCTAACACCTAAATTCTAATATTTATCTACATATCACTAAAATTTTTGACATCACATCAAAAAATCATTATTATATTTTTTCTAAGAGTAAAATACATATTTTCATCCATAAATTTATAATTTCAAATTATTGTAAATGTAAATATGAAAATTTAGATTTTAGGTATACAAGTTGTATTTAACTAATGATTGAGAACTTTATTTTTCAATCAGGAGATCTTCAGCGGGAGATAGAGTTGTTAAAATATCTCGTTGTTTGTCAACAATTCGTGTTCAGCTCGTTAAGAAACTCGTGTTTGATTCGTTTGTTGAGTTAACAAGCCGAACACAAGTACTTTTTTTGCACTCGATATTTAAATGAGTCGAACACAAACACATATTCAACCATATTCGGCTTATTTTGGCTCGAAATAATAGTCATCAATTATATTTATATATATATTAAAATTTTAATTGACTACAAGGCTAAAAAAAATCATAATCAATTAAAATTAAAATTATTAGTTAAAAAAGTAGAATAAAAACATTCTAAATTATTTTTAAATAATATTTTAATATAAAAATAAGATTTAAATTTTGTCCCAACCCCCAACCCTTAATATCCTGCAATTGCATAATTGAGATTGTCAGATCTACTTTCTATTCGTGAACAGTTCGTGCTCAACTTGCTAAGTAAATGAGTCAAACATAAATAATTTTTTTACCTTCAAAATATAAATGAGTCGAAGAGGTTCGTTTACACCAATCATAAATACATTATGTATATGCGTTCGCGTCGTTTCGTGCGGGAAAAAAAAAATAAAGTTGAGGTGTTAGTTATGTAAATACATAAGAATTGTATGGTGAAAGTGTAAGAGGCCACCGCTTCCTTTTAACTCCCTTTTCATTGCAGGAAAAATCATTGCAGAGATGGCCTCCTCTTGATTTACAGAGCTCGGTAGTCCCCGCACTATGCTGCAGACCGAAGTTTTGGATGCCTTAGCTTCGACCAGTGAAGGTTTGTTTCGCCCCAATTCTCTCCTATAGTTCTACCACTTTCTTCGATTTCCCTTTCCACCGTCGACCAAACCATTTACGAAACTTTTTTCGACCTCAAATTGTTCATTTGTTGCTGCATCGATTTCGTTTTCCCAAAGTTCTCATTTTTCTCACGCTTTCATCGTTTGTATGATTCCGACCAATTTCTCAGTAATACTATTCATTTTTGTTCCACCATCTTTGAAGGATATGTTGGATAAAATGTTGCCATAGATGCTTGTCTGTCGTTCCCATCGCTACATTAGTCATGAATGGAGAATCGGCCGCAGAACTCTCACACGGGGAAAGCTAATACTTATTCATAGACAGCCATTTGCCCTATTTTGCTCTGTCACTGACATCGGATTAGGGGATTCGAAGTCGGATTCTGAGAATGAGTGGGAAAAACTCCTCAAGCCCTTTGATCTGGAAGAGCTTAGAAAATCTTTTAACTGGGTTACTCCCCGTAGGCTGTGCAAACTGCTTGAGCTTTCCCTTGACATTTCAACTTTACTGCAAGTTTTTGATTGGGCTGGCTCGCAGAAGGGCTACTGTCACACATTTGATGTATACTATATTCTAATAAAAAAATTAGCTGAAGCTGGAGAGTTTAAGATGGTAGAAGAGCTGCTACATAGATCTAAACAAGAAGGGGTTGTTCTAAGGGAACAATTATTTATTGTGATCATGAAATGCTATGGAAAATCCAGTCTTCCTGGTGCCGCAGTTCGAGTGCTCGATATAATGCCTGACAAGTATGGATGCGAGCCAACTTTCAGATCTTATAATGTGGTTTTGGACATTTTGGTTGGGGCTAATTGTCATAGGATAGCTGCCAACTTGTTCCATAGAATGCTGCATCAAGGCGTGTCTCCCACGACCTTTACTTTTTCAATAGTGATGAAAGCTCTTTGCTTGGCAAACGATGCTAACTCGGCACGCTCCCTTCTCGATAAAATGGGAAGGCACGGGTGCGTGCCCGACTCAATAATTTATCAAACTCTAATACATGCTTTTTACAAGGAGAACAGGGTTCATGATGCTTTAGAGCTTTTGGAGGCCATGCTACTGATGGGTTGTTCCCCGGATACCAACACATTTAATGATGTTATTCATGGGCTTTGCAAAATAGGTCATGTCGATGATGCGACCATATTGGTCGAAAGAATGTTTCTTCGAGGATGCTTTCCGAGTGCCCTCACCTATGGTGTATGGTTGCAAGGGCTGTGCAAGAAAGGAGAAGTTGACGAAGCAAGAGCAGTATTAAGCAAAGTACCCAATCCAAGTGCGGCTTTGTTTAATACAGTGATCAACGGGTATGTCGCAATAGGTAGGCTGTTAGAAGCCGAAATTCTATATGATAATATGACACGAAATGGTTGTCATCCAGATGTTTACACGTACAATATATTGATTAGCGGTCTCTGCAAGGAGGGACGGTTAGGATCGGCTATTTGCTTGTTTAAAGAGATGGAAACTAAAAGTTGGGCACCAAATGTGATAACTTATACAATTTTGATCGATAGATTTTGTAAGGATGGTCAGTTGGGAGAAGCAAAAAAGATATTGGAGGAAATGTACTCGAAAGGCTTAAGCCTTAATACTGTAGGATTCAATTGTCTCATATGTGCTTTATGTAGGGATCAAAAGATTGATGAGGCCATGAAGCTTCTTGAAAAGATGAAGGAAGAAGGTTGTAAGCCTGATATTCTTACATTTAATTCTCTAATACATGGTTTGTGCAAGATTGATCAGCTGAAGGAAGCCTTCAATGTTTACGAAAACCTATTGCTGGAGGGAGTTGTTGCTAATAGTGTGACATATAATATATTGATTAAAGCATTGTTGAAGAAGGGAGAGCTACAGGAATCTTTGAAACTTGTCAAGGATATGGTGTTACATGGTTGCTGGGTGGATGCTATCAACTTTAACAGGCTGATAAAGGCACTTCGCAACAATGAAGGCATTGAAACAGGATTAGAGCTGTTTGAGCAGATGAGACAGCTAGGCATTTGTCCGAGTACAATTTCCTGTAATCTTCTTATTGATGGACTCTGCAGGAAAAGAAGAATGCATGAAGCTCTAGAATTAGTAGGAAAAATGCTTCAGCTTGGTTTTAAACCAGATATAGTGACTTATAATAGTGTGATAAATGGTATGTGTAGAAAGGGCGCAATTCATGCAGCTTTTAACCTTTTAGAGAAGCTACATACAGAACAAATTGTTCCTGACGTAGTTACATATAATATTCTTATTAGTTGGCACTGCAAGAAAAATTTAGTTGAGGAGGCAAACAAGCTACTAGATAGAGCTGTGAATGTTGGTATTACACCCAATGCCCGTACTTGGGATGTTTTGTTACACAATGTTCTTCGGGAATCAATCAATCTGGCATCAATTCTGTAATGACTAAAGCGCCAAAATAGTCCCCTGACTGTTTAATATGGTCATTTTAGTCCCAGAGTTCATAAAAGTGTCAAATTAGTCGCAGTCTCTTTAAACCATGGCTGAAATAGTTTTCTATGAGGACTAGTTTGGCCCATATTAAATGAGTATGGGAACTAAATTGGCACTTGTATAGATTTTGGGACTAAAATAATCCCTTGCAAAGAGTCAGAGGGCTATTTTGACACTTCTATCCTTCTTTAATGGTAGCTAAAGCCTGTTCATTAAGTATTCTGTAGAATTGTTCCCAAGTGCCTATAATTCTAGTTATTTATGATTTTGGATTATTCGCAGTGGGTTACTGGGCTGTTAGGGTGATTCTCTCACCATCTACAGCTCATGGGATTCTTGAAGGAGAGCTGCAACTCCATGCTGCAATGCAGTAAGGTACTCGTCTTTTATTCATCTTTACATCCACATTTAAAAAGAAATGTGTATTTTATTTTTGGAGCTTCAGGTTTTTATTAAGTTAGTTTTACTGTGTTTATTCTTTTTCTTTGGTGCATTTACATACATACCAAACAATTCTTACATATCTAACACTTAAGCAAACACTTAAGCATTCATATTTACATGCATAGCACTCAAATCCTTAACATCACATAAAAAATACCATTCACACTTATCTTTTTAAAAGTGAAACGTGCCTTTTCATGTATATGTTTATGAAACCAAGGCGTTTGAAATGTAAAAATGAAACTTTGGGCATTTGATATGTAAATATATAAGAATTGTGTGATATGTATGTAAATTTCCCCTTTTCTCTTCACCTCTAGGGCTATATGTGGTACATTTGAAAGAGATATATTAAGGATGAGTAAAAGTTTGTTTGACAAAACATGCATACACACTTAAGAGTTTTATTCATTTGTCTCCAATCAGAATACTTCCTAATGTTCTAAATGTTAATAAGTTCAAAATATGGCTACGTGGCAAGCAATTGGAGACCCAGGCTTTGCAATAAATGTTTTATGCGCATATGGACTTTTATTTTTTACTACATAATCCGTAAATTTATTACATATCCATTATTGTTATTGAATACTGCTACAGAATTATTTTGCTGTTATGCAACAAGTTATTCAAATTTGCACTTTTTACATTTTATCGAATTAGCCAATTCAAAAGTTGTTAATTGACTATGCTAATTATCTATGGTTCCCAATGTTAAGCCAGTGATTATTAATGAAAAAAATCCATCAAGTGGATGTGCGTGATCTTAGTGAACTCCTAGATCAGCGTTTTGCCGCTATATTTCTCTCTTACTAGTTCCTACTTACTGCATCGCTTCCCACCCTTCTGTCCATGTCCTGACTGACCTGTCACGATTCATCAAATGCTTTTATTGCATCTGATAATTTAAAATTGCCTTGTAAACCTCCATGCTATCACTATTCTACCTTAGTTTTGTTGGGCTGCAACGTTAAAGTGTTAATTTGCTATAGATATTCACGTGATAGAACAAAAAAATTTTGTTGTTCTGGAACTGCTGGCTTGTATGACTATTCCTTTTTTGTTATGTCACAAACTGATTTCTTGTGGTCCAATCAAGTGCCTAAAAACTCTTAAGTGATTAATACTTTTCAGCCTTAAGAGTTGATTTTTATCATAATAAAAAGTAAAGACTGAACCATTGCTGAAGAGGTATCCTCGGTTTTGTATAAGCTAATTATTCTTCATTATCACTTGTTCAAAATTTGAACGATAATTTGGAAGCCTATTCTTCATCGAAAATGCATATTATGGTAAAACTAATGAACTTATTGACATAGAGAGCCTTCGACCTATGCCCTCAAAAAATGATCATTACCTGAAGTAATATTACATTTGATATTCTTTGCAAGGATTTGGTATTCTTTGCAAGGAAAAATTGGCCTCCATTATCTTGACAATGGACGACACATCCTATACTTGCATGGATTGACATCGTTCTTTGTGCTGAGATTCCCAACAAAGTATTTTTATCTAGGTTGATATTGTGTTTCACTTCAAGATCTCCGACAAACTAGTATTTACCTCGGCTGACATCATTCTTCACATTGAGATCTCTTGTAAGCTGGTATTTATAGGGCAACATGGCGCTCACAGTCAAGATTCTCGGTGGAGTAATATTTATGTTGGAATCAGCACAAAATTATATTCATATACAAACTTTTTATGTACATGTATAGCTGGTTTGCATTTTGATTGTTGTTTTTTTTTTCTTAGTAAAATGTGTATGGATATGAAATGTGCGGAGAATATAAGAATAGAGAATGCTCTTAAGAATTTTGCTGTATATTGTGTACTAGAAAAGATATATTTATTCATCTTCAAGAGGCATTATTAAATAGGAAGAAATCAAAAAAGGAAAAATCATGAGTAGGTGGCTGTATAGGGAAGTGCACAGATTATAGTTTGAGAGGTATAGAAAAATTGATACAAAGGTCCAAGCCAAGCCTTGATTTGTGTCTCAAATTATTTGCTTTAATTAGAGAATGAGTGAACCCCACTACAGAAGAGAGAGAAAGAAAAATTGAACACTCCCTCAAATTGAATGATAAAGATTTATCATTTCAAGCTTGTCAGCGATATTTTTTATTGTGGATGCATAATCATTTGGAAAATATGCCGACAAGTTAATTCTCTATAGGCACATATGGAGTGCAAATTAATTCCCTTTCTATTTTTTTTATGATGTACCTATCAACTTCTACATATTCAGTATGATCTTGTTGTATTGGGTTACGTGCAATGTTGCTGTATATTTGTGATCATAATATATTCTCATAGGTTCATCCCTCTTAATTTTTAAATATTTTAATATGATTTTCATACATAGATGGTCACAAATCTCTTGTATATTGGATCTAAATTTAGCTTCAGCGTTTGATCTTAAAATCACATGCTATTTTTTGTTTTTAACTTATTATATTTCCTCCCAGTATCAAACTTTTTATATATAATTTTTTTTCTTGGATTTTATTTAAGTTATCTAAAAAGTTTGTAAGCGGCTTGAACGTGTGACTCTTTTCTTTTGTCCATGAATTGACTGAAATGTCAGGATGGGTATGTGATAAGCAGATTAATTTTTCAATTAATCCTTGATACTATCTTATATCTACATTAGGTTCTTCTTCATCAAAGTTTAGCTTTTGTCATGTTTTAATTGCAATTCTACATAGCTTGCACACTATCTTTTTTATTATTTTAGTAGAGTCGTAACATATTTTTGTTATGAGAGAATCCTCTTTTATTTAGATTGAGAACTTTTATGCATAAAAAGTATTTGAGTTTTTTTCATTACTTTGACTTCAAATTCTTCAGCAAAACCTTTTTCTGAGAGATTCTTTCTCCTGTATATCATTTTTTGTAAATATTATATTATCAAAATATATATATGAGGATTGAGATTCTATCATCAAGAGTGTGTTTTACAAGGAGAGTATGTTGTCCAACTCTTTTGATCCAACTCCCAAATACAACGTTTGTAAATCTGTCAAACCAAGCTCTTTAAAATTGTTTTGGGTTGTATAAGAATTTTTTTTAATTTAAATGACTGATTATTTATGAAGAATCTATCAAATCCTAGTGCTGGATTCATATAAATTTCTTCTTCGACGTTCCCATATAAGAAAATATTTCTTACTTCATATTGTTGTATAGGCTGCTCATGATGTCCTGCAAAGAAATCAGAATGTGAATAACATTTATTCATGCAACAAAAGCAAATGTTTCTTGATTGTCAAATTCATAAGGCTAAGTATATCATTTTTGTATTAATCTTATTTTATACCTTTCTAGCCTCCCATACATATTAAACATCCATTTGCGTCATAGTGTCTTTTTTTGTAATTCAATATGTGCGGTTTTTTACAAGGCTTTCATTCTCTTTTTTATGATCAATTTCCTTTTTTTTTTTTGTTTTCAAAGTTGTTTAAAATAATATTTGTGGAATTGAAATGGGGTTGGCATTGATGTTAGTTGGTGGAATTAATATGTAACACCACACATATTTTAAAGATTCTTATTTAGATGGTCATTAAAAATAATATACTATCTCGAAAGATATAAATATTATTTTATAATTTATTCGATCATGTTAGCACTTCATGGTTTTATATAAACAAAAGATTTTTTTTTCTTTATCTAATTGGGAAAAAAATTGCGTGTGATAGACGTACTCAGCGCTGCTACGATATTGAGGTTATATCGAGGATACAAAGAGGTTATATTTGCGGTATAATCCCTTGTAACCTCCCTGTAACCTTCTGCAATCTAAAATAAGTTTCCCGCTTTTGTTATCATATATTAAGAATTTATTAGTAGGTTACAGGTAAGTTACAGAAGGTTACATGGAGGTTACAATGAGTTATACCGAGGATATAACCCCTCCTTTGTACCCTCGGTATAACCTCAATATCGTACGCAGCGCTGCGTACATCTATCGCACACAAATTTTTTCCATCTATTTGTGGGTTAAATAGGATTTATTTTAACACAAGTTCAAGTTTCCTATAAAAGCAATCCAATTATGATTAATTACATCGTAAGCCATGTCTTTTGTTAAAAACACTCGATTAAAATAGCACACATGTTTTGATGAATTCTAATATTTAAGTGTTTAAGATTGCCTAAGTAGAGTTTTAATTGGGAATGATAGAATTAGAACAGTTCTTTTCTGATGCCACAGGAGAATGGCAGGAAGTGCTCAGATATTGATTAGCTTCGTAGCATTCCAACTATTCTATAGTTAGGTTGCATATTTTTGGAAGTTGGGTCTTGTTCGATCATTAAAGTGTTATGTATTATGTCACGACAAAAGGTCATGAAAAGGTCAGAGGTGAGGACTTATGATGTCACAATTAGTCTATCTCAGAATCTAAAATAAGTTGAGATCTACTATCACAGTGCAATCTTAAGTTTACTCTAATAGTGTGCAATAGATGTATAACATTCAATCTTACATATAATTGAAACGTCTAACTCTACTGTGCTTAAGTTCATGTATGCCAGCTAAACCCACAAAATCGTCTAAAAATTATGAGGTCCAATATAATGCAATACGAGATAAACAATGTTATTGTTTATTAGATGAATAAAAATATATTTAGCAAAAGGGCTTCGGGTAAGGGTGTGCACCAGCCAAACATCTGAGAGCTGAGCTCTTGTTCTTGTTCGACTCGTTTGAAATTGTATCTATTTGAAATAGATCCATGTTCGAAATGATTAATGAAATAGTTGTACGCATTTGGTTTGATTTGTTTGAATTTAAATTGCATTGCTCAAATTGTTTGAATTTTTTGTTTTCGGTTCAAAATGAGCTTAAAAAAATAAAAAATAAAAATAAATTTAATTATTTATTATAAAATTATCAAACAAAATAACATGATTGTATATAAAAAAAATTATTTCTTCGACAATATTATTATAAATTATTATAAAAAATATATACAAATTTAAAGCTCTACTCTCAAATCTCAATCACAACAAATAAGTATTATAAAACGAATAATTAATAAATTAAAATTTTACAATTACATTACAAATAAAACAAAAATACATTCATCATTTTATTTATATATACCACGTCCCAATCTTCATTTCTCCAAATTTAATTTTATCATAGCTTTAATATACCTGTAAATTAAAAAAAAAGAAAAGCAAAAGAAAAAACTTATGAGGCCATGAAAAAAAAAATAAAATAGTATATTGAAAGTAGGGCTGTCAAAACGGCTCGTTGTTCTCGAACAGCTCGTGTTTGGCTCGTTAATAAGCCCGTGTTCGGCTCGTTCGCTTAGTTAACAAGCCGAACACGAACAACACGAACAATATTTGTTCGTTCGTGTTCGGCTCATTTTGGCTCGAAATATTACAAATCAATGGATAAATGAAGAAAAAATTATAGTTGGAATGTGGGTGTCCAATATCAGTGGGTAACAAATAGCAAGAATTAAATGTCATAGGTCTATAATAAATGTTAGATGCCGAAATGATAGTGGGTAATTAATTTTTGTTGCTCGGCTTATGGAAGGTCATCTTATGGCTACATGATTAGAGTTGTCAAAATGCTCTTTGTTCGTGAAAGGCTTGTGTTTGGCTCGCTAAGCAAGCGAGCTGAGCTGAACACGAACACACTTTTTGAGCTCGAAATATAAACGAGCCGAACACGAGCAGAGCTTGGTTTTGCTCGTGTTCGGCTTGTTTACACCCCTAATTGAAAGAGAAGAAAAAAAATATCAGCCCAAAAGCTGAAAACATATGATAAATGTGTTAGATTCGTCTCCTCCACAACAAAACAAATGTGTTAAAATCGTCTCATCAAGAGCAAAACAAAGTTGTGCTCTCCTTTTTTTGTCAGAGAGAAATAATGTGCAATGAGAATAGCAGCTTACCAAGCATAACCCAAACTAATTGGGATAAGGGTTGAAATCATTATTGGATGCCGCACAGCAGTGAAAACGCTGCGCCAAATAGAGCCTAAGAAACAAATCAGATTGTCTCCTATAGTAGAAGAAATAAAAATGTTTAAGTAAAACATCATGATGCCATTTGCAAAAGCACTTGTGTTGCAGTGTTGAGAATGCTTTAAATTTTTTTTTCAAACACCTAGAAAACCTGCGCAAAGATGGGTAGCTGCCAACCTGCCAACCCACAATTATGAATTATTTTTACTTCCTTGAAAAGAAAAAGAAGATAGATTCATCAATAGAGGGTTATGTATACAAATATGAAAGTTTAGGCGTTAGATTTGTGAAATTGTAAATACACAAGTATTGTGTGGTTTGTATGTGAATGCCACTTATATTAATATATAAATACGAATATACATGATGACGTATTGCGAATATATAAAAATCCCAAAGCAAACACTTGCCTAAAGAGATAACAACGAATGAGACCAATTGAGCTTCTCAAAACCATAGAAAACTATTGTGGAAATGCAAAACTTTTTTCAATAAGAAACATAGAGCTATTTGATCATACATAAATTGCTGAAAGGAAACAAAAACTTCCTGTGGCTTTGTTTCTTACCTCAGTAGGAACTGGAACTTCAACTTTAGTTTATGCAGAAATTCAAGTCTGGGTGTTAGATATGCACATACTTAAGAATCGAGTGGTATGCATGTAAATCTTCCTAAAAGTTATTATGAACTAATTGTGGAATGTGAGAAAAATCAATCAAGCATATCTCAATTGGCTGATTTGGCTCCAGCCGAAGAATCGATGGCAACAACCAATAAGCCAACAACTGAGAGAGATAAGCTACATAAGCATAAAGAGATCAAAATTAAGTACAACTGATCCCAACACCTAACAAAAGAGAGACAAGGCAAAAGAACAGAGCACCCACAAATACAATAGCAAATCTCAAAAATCCATGCAAAATAGGTACCTGAAGCAACTATTACTGAAGCAGAGACCAACTCTAGACAACTCTAAGAGAAGATAGAGCTGAGAAAATGAAGAATTTAAGCAAAACCAAAACAAATAATAGCAAAAGAGACAAAAGGAGAAACAATAATAGCAAGAAAATGAAAATGAAAATGAACTCAGAATTTACTTGACGAAAAGAAATTAAAATCTCTTCCAAATACTATAAATATTTTGCATCAAACATTTACAAGTATAATTGAATTTTAGTGAGGGGCTGTAAAATATCATCGCTCAACCAAAAATGCCCCAGCAAAAGGGAAAAAATAAGAGATACTTGAACAAATGAACAAATCTGACAGACAGAAAAATTCACTAACCACAACTAAACATATGATCAACAAATAATTGATACAACCAAATCAAGCATGTTCTAATTCAAAAAAGAAGAGAACATAAGCAATAAAAACTTAAACAAAAAGCCAATCTAATATCCAATTGTCAAATTACTAAATTAGTATAGAAAGAACCGAACAACACCAATACAAACCAAAGAACAATCTCCAATTGTCAAATTGTTGAATTAGTATAGAAAGAATCGAACAATTCCGATACAAAACATAGAATAACATGGAAACCACAACAGAAAATAGAACTAAAGAGCACCAAAGGAAAATCTTATAACCACAAACAGATAGAAAATTGAGGTGAATAGTCAACAACCAATTTAGCAAACAACAAAACTTCATTTTCTCTACCAATGATTCATTTTCTTTACCAATGACAAAATGAACACAATGGTTACCTGTGAAAGCATAGGTTGTCCAAGCTGTCTCATCGCCATGGCTCAGAAGAGCTTCCTGAAACACAAAAATCATTGGTAAGAACAAGAGTAAATTCAACAAAGTAAATGCTTTCCAAATAACCCAAATTCCAAAAAAAAACATACCTACTAATCTCTACTAGAGAGCAGAGACTCATTGAAATAGTAGTTAGCCTCAAAAGTAAGGGCTTCTCAATAGGAAATGATCCAAAGTATTCACAAGCAATTGAAAACACAAACAAAAATTTTCAAGCAAACATTTCTGTTCAATGAAATGTTAAATAAATAAAGATATAATAACACAAATTCTAATATAATGAGATGAAAGATTATGCAACAATTTCATTAAATGACCATAACAATAAAACTCACAATAAAAAAAAATTAACCACATAAGAGTTATTGTAATATAGAGGCTCAGATTTAAGATTAAATGTTAATTTCTGTTACAATTTAAAGAGTTGCATAATATGACTATGACATCTATCTTTAGATTTGTTAACATTAATCTAAAAGGCTACTTAATGAAATTAACGTGCCAACTTTATAATTTTTTTTGCTTTCATCTAATGAGGCCTAAAGAATTGCTTAATTTTAATGTCACACAACTTTAAATGTTTTAAATTTATATAAAGGGTTGCATCATGTAATTAAGTCATGCCAGTTTTAACATAGATGATCATTTTAGATATCATCACTACCTTTTATGATCATAATCTTCTATATGATTACACAAGATTGTGTCATACCAGCTACATAAAAGCTACAAAGTTGCACTGCATCAATAAATGTGAAATTTTACACAAAATACAGCATAATATCAAATCAATAACAACACAAATAACATAGCTATATAAGCCAAAAAATAGTGTCCAAAGTTGAAACATGTAATAATTCAGAGCTATCAAAAGTCTTGTGTAGAGTAGAGTTTGCTTCATATGTCTGACAATTGAATTTTACATCTTTCTATTTAAATATCTCTTGCTGAAAATAATTAAATAAAATAAATATTAATTTTTAGGAGAAAGAAGAAAGAAAAAGAATTAGAAAAATTATATTTAATGAATGATTACCTAAGGTGTCATTGCATTTTTTGGAGTGACTCAAATCCAACTTGATGCACAAACCAATACATTAAAAATTTTAGTGGATAAATTGTTTTTATGATCATATAGCATTCTGTCGTCAGCATTAAAAATAAATTCTGATGTAACTGTAATTATATATATTAATAAAATATTTCGAGCTATGATAGAAAACTGATAATATTTTAGTGTATTCATCTTCCACCAGTCAAGAATCTCAAAATTTTCACCCGTGCCCACAAATAATCTTTTTCAAGTTATATTTGTAAATCAGTTTTTGATTGTTCCACAGGTCTAGAAGTCATCATAAAATCTTTAAATCCAACCATCTATTCAAAATGATATGGGGAAATCATATAATCAAGTGCAGATAAAGATCCCTCGTGTGAAACATTACTTGTAGAACTACAAGATGTGCAATCAACAACATAATTTATATATTTTTCTCTCAAAACAATATTGAACTAATTTAAGATTATATCAGCCTCATTTGAAAATATATTCGGAAATGCGTAACTAATAAACTTGAATTTCAATTTAAAGTTTAAAATTGTTGAAATAGATATCAGAATATTGCATTCCTTTAATATTTGTTGAATTTAATTTGCATACTTAAAACTATATTTTTCATATACTGATCTTTTGACATTGAAAACCCTATGAAAATATCCTTAACATGCATAATTGCAGGTAAAAACATATTTGAAGTAGGATAGAGAGTATCAGAGATTATCCTTGTAACAATATTGAGAATTGAAAGAAAATTTTTAATTTTCTCACATTTCAATCAATCTGATTTAGCTGAAAATTATATATAGTTACTATCTCTAATTGTATAGTGATGAAAAATATTGTGATAAATAAATGAAGACTCCAGCATGTTGAAAGTTGAATTATATTTGGTAGAAACATCAAAATATAAAGACCTTGTGGTTGGAACTCCTAATTGTTTAACCAATTCTATAAACTTTTATGTATTTTTATAGGATATTTTTTAAATACTTTGACTCTAATATTTTGAATGATTTTCTGAACATTCTTTAACTCATCTTGGACCATTATATTGAGGATATACACACATCATACATGAGGAAAAATACCACGAAACTGCAGCTTTTCCCGTGATTGAAAATTTAATTTTAATGAAATAACTATCACATCATTGCTACATTCTTTAAAGTAATTGTAGAGATTTTGTCTTTCAGCTTCCACTCTAACAAGCATTCACAATAGCATCACATATGTAAGTGCGAGTATATGAAGGCTTTAACTGAATAAAATTGATAGTTACCTTCTTTAACTTTCATGTTTTATTGATATAATAGGTATTTAAGTACATATATCCTATATTTTGATTGGAGGTCCAGTAATCTACAGTTAGTGATACCTTATGAACATCTTTTAAGGAAATATTTTAGTTTTTCTTTCTCACACTCATAATTTTTTTACAATCATTTTTTATGGTGTTTCTTCAAACATTTTCAAAGTCAGGATTCAATATTTTCAATAATATATTGAACTAAACATGTTCAACTATCATTAATGAATATTCATGAATAATTATCATCTTGACAATTATCTCTTATGAGTTATTAAGCATAATTTTTTAGATCATAAAAAATAGGAATTCACAAGTGAATATCAGCTTCAAAAGACAAGGTTCAATTATTTTGTATTTTATTTGATAACTCAATTAGTTGTTAACTCTTTATTTTTATCTTGTTACATTCATTAATGTGCTAAGAATATGTGAAGTTGTGTATGTTTTTGGTTTGTAGATTTCTACCCTACAATAAATGCATTAGACAAACGAAACTTCAAACCCCTATAATTAAATTTAATATCTACAAAGTACTTCCAAACAGTTGATTTTCTCTTCCCATCTTTCTTAGCTTGTCTGTCAATAATAATATTTCTAACAGCCACTTTAACATATTAAGAAATATTATGAGAACTATCGTTTCCATCTTGTATGACAACTGACAATTATTCACTAGTCGATGCAAGTTAGATTGTTCAAATATTAGCATTGTAAAATACAATGATAAAATATCACATGAGTTGTCTTTCATCCTTGTGCTTAAGCTTCTCATTAGAGCACACAAAGGTATGTAATGTTACGTTCACATTTAGCTAAACACGTAAAAAAAATGTTCTTTCTTAAAAAAAATTAAAAAAAAAATTATGCAAATGCTAACTATAAAAAAACATTTCGATGAGATAAATTTACTAGCATTACAACATCTATATGTATATATGTTAAAAATTTCACCCTACTAACATGACAACATCTATATTTATATATGTTAAAAATTTCACCAGCCTTCTTTAATAAAAGAAAAATATGCATCTTTCAATTTCCATTCAACACAAATATTCTTTTGCTGCTAATTCAAAACATTATTACTTCAAATGCAAAACATCTTAATATATATATTTTTTCCAATACCATGAAGTTTATGATGAGGGTAGAAATTTGTGTACTTCAGAGAAGCTTCATCTTCAAATAAAATAAATGTAATATATATATATATATATATATAATTATTTTAAATTAAATTTTCTAATTCGAAGAATAAAGAGTCGAATACAATCGAACACGCATATTCTTGTTCGACTCATTTATAAATCGAGCTAAAAAAAACGTATTCTTATTCGGCTCTTTTGTTTATCGAATGAATTGTACATGAACTCCCTGGCGAGTCGAACACGACCTATTCTCAAACGAGCTTTTTGGACATCCTTAAGCTTTGGGTCACCTATATTTCTCCTGCGAGAGAGGCTGAAGCGACCTGGAACACGAATGCGAAAGGGCCAAAAGACGTGTGAGAGGGCGCCACGTACAATGACCTTGTCGGGTGACTAGTGAGAGATGAAGCAACGATCGAGCATATGTGAGCGTCGGAGGAGATATTTGAACGAAAATGAACTAAATAAATTTCTAAGAGCTCTGATACTATGTAGAAAACAAAATTTGGGCGGAAAAACACTTTTTCAATTATTCAATTCTTGAGTACATATATATAGAGCAACTAATCCATTCTAATTTACAAATTTATCAAATATATATCTAAATTAGAAAAGAAAATAATTCCAAAGTTAAACAAAAATAAAGAAACATAAATTATGAATTGAATAAAACTAAGACAGATGTTTCCAAAGATATCATTAATCAAATCTTTGCATGATTTTATGAAGCAGTTGTCCAGCCCACCTGGAAGAGAAGCTGAACTTCTCAGCTTTCCACAAATAGCTTGTCCTGAATATTTGGAATGTTTTTTGTTTTTTGTTTGCTCTGCATACTCAATATTGTATTAGAAAGGCATCCTATAAAATAAATAATATAATATAAAAGGCTATTATCAATTTTATATAGGAATAGAAGTATAGTCTATTATACAATGTTTAAAAAATTAATCGGTTTCTGAAGAATACATTCATGAAACACAAGTATGGCTAAACATGCTTATGACTTGATTTTTAATTTTAAGTATGATAGGACACTAACAAATTTTTATCATCCAACACGAATCTCAAGGTATTTTTTGAACAAGAAGCATTGAAACTTCGACTAAGAGTCATCCAAAGCTTCGATTTCAACAAACTTATAGTCAATGGTCAAACTGACTGACTCGATGAGACAAACCTAATGATATCAAAGTTAGTATAATCTGAGTCAAATCAAACCCAGATCAAATTATTAAACCACTATTGGAAGATTTTCGGAAGCATTGGAAAGGTCAAACGGATGTCGAATCTAGCGAGTTCATAGTCGAATCGAGCGTCTCGACAAGACGAATCTAACAGGCCTAATATTGCTCATCACATCCAATAGGAAACTGACATCGTTAAGACACTCAAATATTCATCAAACGTCATCTGATCAAGGGAAGCTCTCCGAAACGTCCGATCAAAATGGTTCATATTTCTGCATTAATTGCACCCAAAACACTATAAATAGAGTCTCAACCCCTCACATGAAGGAGGAGGCTTGAGAGAGAACTTGAAGCTTTGAGAAGGAGTTCAAGTCTAACAACATCACTGCCATCGTTGATCGTCGTCGACCACCACCGATCACCTTTGTCCTCCGTCGACCACCGTCGACCACCGCTTAACTTAACCCCGTCGGCCATCACCGACCGTCATCGATTGTCATTGACTACCATCCATCACCACCGATCTCTGTCATCCACCGCTGACTAGACGTCATCAATCGACGTTCTAACTTGGAAAACTAATAACACTTTCTCGTCTGTGGGACAAGGGATCTCTGTAATCATCAACATATAGTGGATTTTTACAACTGGGTCAAACCCTGTGGTTTTTTCCCTTTACGGGTTTTCCACGTAAGAACTTTGGTGTCATCACTGCTTATTTCTTTTCCATCTGTGTGTGTGTTGAATTCTCGTACAACTCTAAGACGATAATCCGTTACTCTACCGCCACGAATTTTCTAGCACGCAACAAAGTAAAAGATTAAAAAAAAATTCACTATTAAGCAATTAAGAATGTCTGAACTTGGAAGTTGAATGTAGCTCTAATGAGATGTTTAATTTTGATAATATTAGATATTGCAATTATAAGAGTGTTAATACTTACTTTGAGAGCAAAGAAAAGCAGTGGTAGCATACCTGTAACCTGTGCCACCTGTGTGTTGTGTGGTAGGAGTGCAGCTAAATCATGAAACTCTAAGCAAAGATCAAGATGAAGCTGTCAATTTTGATATCTATGATACTTGTAAACTTAATTTAATGTTGTGTAGTTAGCCTTTTATTTCATAAGAAAAAGGAAGAGTTGCTAAGGATTTAGCATTATCCAATAATAGTGTTTCGTAGATCGGATGCGAGGAAATCAAAATTGTGATTATGCTATAGTAGCTAGGGCTGTAAACGAAATAGCTCGTGTTCGGCTCGTTCGGAATAGCTCGTGTTCGAAATCGACTCCTGTTTGAAATCGGCTCATGAATAGTATGTTCGTGTTCGGCTCGATTTAAATATTTGCATTAGTGTTCGGCTCGAAATTGGTTCGTTAAACTTAAATTGAGAAAAATATATGTAAAATGTGGGATTCGAACCTGGATCAAATATACAAAAGAAGACACTAACCACATTGCCACATGAGGTGTTATGATTTAAACTTAGACATAAATATATATAATATATTATTATATAAATAATATATGTAATATATTGCTATATAAATAGTTAAATAATTTTTTTATTTCGAACTGAAACGAGCCGAACACGAGCGAATAAGGAGTTGTTCGTGTTCGGCTGTTTTATAATTCGAGCTTTAAAAATTTATTCGTGTTCGGCTCGTATACTTAACGAACGAGCCGAACACAAGCTTTTCGCGAAAAATGAGCTTTTTTTACAGCCCTAATAGTAGCTCTGTTTGATTGAGAAAAAAGTTCAAAATTTCCCATGAACTGTTATATTCCCTATGTATGCAATTTAGTTCATCGCCTCTTCAAATTTAATCCAAAAAAGACCCTTCATTCCTTAAATTTGATCCCAAGTAATCTAACCAGATGGACTCTTTTGGATTATATTATAGTATTCAAGAGATAAAATTGAACGTGTTTATAGTTCGAGACTAAAATAAACCCATACAAATAGTTAAAGGGTCATTTTGACCGTCTTAACAAGAAAATGAAATGAATAATAACAAAATATAAGAGAGCTGATCTATTTAATTTAAGGAGAGAAATAAATAGAGATTCCCAAGATCCCTCATATAATTTATAACCCTCTAAAGATATATTTATAACCAATATGAAATATAATAATTAGTATTTTTGAGATCTTTCAACTCTGCCCCTCAAATTGGGTTGTACAGATTGTACATGTTTAACTTGTTACATAATTCTTCAAAGTTGATTCTTTGGAGAGGCTTAGTGAGGATATCTGATGTTTGATGTCGGGAAGGAATGTATGCAAACTCGATGACTCCTCTCTCAATTTTTTATGAGATGAAGTGTCAATCGATCTCGATGTGTTTTGTTCTGTTATTGTGTACTGGTATTCTTTTCAATGTTGATGGTTTTCTGGTTATCGCATTAGTCTGGTTGTCGCATTATAGTTTGACAGTTTTTTCAGTTAGCATTCCGAGTTCACTGAGTATTCTTCGAATCCACATTTCTTTGCATATCCCAAGAACAAGAGCTCTGAATTCAGCTTCAACGTTGTTCCTTGATACCACAATTTTTTTTTTGCTTCTCCAAGTGACTAGGATTCCCCAAACATAAGTGCAATAGCCGGAAGTCGATCGTCGGTCCGTGACATCCCCTGCCCAGTTTGCGTCTGAATACGCTTCTATACTTTGATCCTTATTCCTTTGAAACAGTAGCCCTTTGCCTGGAGTCGTCTTGAGGTATCTCAAAATTCTGTAGATTGCATTCATGTGTTCTTCCGTATGGCTGTTCATGAATTGACTAACAACAATAACATAAAAACCAATGTCGGGTCGTGTGTGTGAAAGATAGATGAGTCGCCCCACGAGTCGCTGATATCTCCCCTATTCACGGGTGCGTTATTTTTCTCAGTGTCGATCTTTTTGTAGGGATCCATTGGAGTATCAACGGATTTGCAACCGAGCAAACTTGTTTCCTTCAACAGGTCCAATGTATATTTTCGTTGTGACACAAATATTCCTCGTTTTGACCATGCTGAGAAAGAACTTTGGGTTTCCGAGGTTTTTTATTTCGAATTCCCGAGTGAGAAGCTTTGTCAGATTAGTGAGTTCTTATTCGTGATTTCCAGTGAGGATGATACTGTCGACATATACGATTAGAATTACAATCTTCATTTCGGGAGAGGTTTTCACGAAGAGAGTGTGATATGTCTGACACTGAGTATACCCGTGTTTTGTCACTGATTTTACAAATCTATCGAGCCATGCTCGGGGAGATTGTTTGAGGCCTTACAATGATTTTTGGAGTTTGCAGACTTTGTTGTTTGGGAAGGATGCTTTTAATCCGGGAGGTGCTTCCATGTAAACTTCTTCTTTCAAATCGTCATTTAGGAAAGCATTTTTCACTTTGAGTTGATGTAGCTGTCAGTCTTCATTTGCCGCAAGTGAGAGAAGGATTCTGATGGTGTTAAGTTTGGTCACAGGGGCAAATGTTTCTTCGTAATCAATACCGTAGGACTGTGGAAAACCTTTTGCTACGAGACGTGATTTTAATATCTCAATTGAACCATCTACCTTGTATTTGACTTTGAAGATCCATTTGCAATCCATTGCTTTCTTTCCCTTTGGCAGTGTCGGCACTATTTTTGGTGTGGGGTTTGC
>NW_018165280.1:2543423-2554133 GCF_001263595.1 Phalaenopsis equestris
GGAAAATACATTTAGTAGATTTGGGGTCAAGTTTACTAGTGATTGTGTGAATAAATGTGAACAAAGAAGGAGCAACCAAATACTTTGGTAAGTAGATTTTGGGTAATTACCTTGGTGTGGGGAAATGATTTGAGAAGGAGTTGGACTAGACTTTGAAATTTGAGGACCCGAGAAGGCATCTTGTTGATGACGTAGGCTGTAGTGGATACAGCATCACCCCAAAAAATCTTAGGCATGTTAGAAAAAAATATGAGGCAGCGGGCCACCTCGAGAAGGTGGCGATTCTTGCGTTCATCGATCTCATTTTGTTGAGCGGTGTCGACGCAAGAACTGAAATGGAGGATGCCTTTAGATGATATATAAGAGTCGAGGACGGAAGCGAAGTACTCCTTTGCATTATCAGTCTTGAGTGCATGGATGGAGGTTTGGAATTGTGTTTGGATCATTTAGTAAAATTGTTCAAATTTATCTTTCATAAGAAATAGCCACGTTAGTCGCGTGTGATCAGCAATAAAGAAGACAAACCACCGAGTCCCAATAAGGGTTGTAACACGGGATGGGTCCCAGATATCGTTGTGAATGAGTACAAAGGGTCGAGAAGAGGTGTAACCAACACGTGGAAATGACGTGCTAGTGTGTTTGACAAGTTGAAAAAATTCACATTGAAAAAAAATGACATCTTTATTGATAAATAAATTTGGAAATAGTTTTGTAAGATACATAAAATTTGGATGACCGAGACGAAAATGCCATAACATGATCTCAGAATCTTTATTGACACTAGAATTGGAGACAGAATGATGGGTAAGCAAATTTTCGCAGTGAGGTCGTGGTGGTGAAGTACCGTTGTTGACGTAGAGACCCGAGCACATCTCAGCATTGCCAATCGTCATCCCCGAGTCCGCATCCTGAAATTCAACCATAGTAGGGAAAAATTTAGCAATACACATCATATCACTAGTCAACTTTCCGATTGATATTAAATTGCAACTTAAAGTAGGAACAAGAAGCACATATCAGAGTAGAATGTTTTGGGTGATGCGCACGGAGCCAAAATCGGTGACTTTGGAGATAGAGCCATCGACAACGCGGATGGTGGAGTTGTCTCCGCACGACATATAGTCATGGAGAAGGGAGGCATTGTCAATCATGTGACGAGAAGCGCCAGAATCGATGATCCACTGACCGAGGGATCCTTGATTGATTGTCAAGGCATGGTAGAACGTATCTTGATACACGAGCAGGCCGGTGATGGGGTTTGGAACAACCAAATCAGGTGGTTTGCCGATCATTTTGTGCAGCAAATCTAGTTGCTCTTTGCTGAATGGACTGGACGCTGATGCAGGAAGGTCATCGACAGCGACGACGTTGTTGGCACGGGGAGCGCAATCAGACCGAGGCTTCCAATCGGCTGGCTTTCCATGAAGCACTCAACACGTGTCTTTATTGCTGCAATGGTCGCGCCAGGGACGACCTTTGTGTGATGGGTTGTCGTTGTGTCGAGGCGGAGAAACCCGAGCTGCGAGGGCGGATGCGTCAACGGAGAGATTGGGCGAGGTGGAGATAGACCCAAGCATGACTTTCTAGCGGCTTTCTTCGCGGCAAACCTCGAAGAAGGCCTCGTGAATGCTTGGTAGTGGTTTGAGCTTGATACACGAGAGAGAACATATCCCTTGGTAGAATTTGAATATCCTTTTTTGCTCGATGATCTGACGGTATAAGTTGGAGTTCGGAGTGCATGACCAGGCATGGACTTCATACATGTCAATCTGTTGCCAGTAATGTGAGAAGGCATTAAAATACTGAGTCACGGATTGATCACATTGGCGAAGATCATGGAGGATTGACTCGATCTCGATGAGCTTGGATGTGTTATCTGAGTGAGAGTATGTCTCTTGAGCAGCATCCCAAATACTATTGACCGTGTCACAGAGAAGTAAATTTTCATCGATGTCGTTGGTTATGAAATTGATTAACCACGACATGACCATGTGATTTTCTGCATTCCATGTTCGGAATTTTGGGTCATCTTTGGCCGGAGCGACGACATTACTGGTGATATAGTCGTCCTTGCCTCTGCCGCAGATAAACATCATGACAGATTGTGACGACTAGAGGTAGTTCTGACCGTTGAGTTGGTGGCCAGTGATGAGGGAGGAAGTGCCATCGATTCCGGTTGGAGCAGGGGCAGATGAGGCGGATGATATTTCTTGGGAGGATGAAGAAGAAGTCGTCATACCGATAAAGATTGGTATGACTCTGATACCATGAAAATATATGAAAGGATTTGATTTTATTGATGAAAAGAGGGGTATAAATACCCATTATGTTGTGAAATTGAAGCGGAATAAAACAAGAATCGACACAAACCAGAAGAAGAACACAGAGATTTAACGAGGTTCGGCAAAGAATTGCCTACGTCCTCGGGAGCGAGCAGCGGTTTCACTATTTCAGAGAAGTTACAATTTACATCCCATAGGGTCACACATATATATAGACATATACAAACCCTCAGATAAAATTACAATCACGGCCTTCTCCAATAGACACATCTTTTTATTACAGGAGACTCCAATTTTTGGTATATGAGTCATACCTAACAAATCTTCACCTTGGCGAATATGCAGCCCCTTAAAAGAAATACATCATGGAGTTTATTACACCGAAGTTGATTGGACAACCATGCTCTAACAATTGCAAATATTCAACAAGTTCAAGCAATGCAAGAACTTGTTGATAGTATCTAACTTGGTTAATATATTTGCTGCATTTTCATCATATGATTCAACAGAGTAAACTTCACTTATAACTGTACTCCCCAATAGTTTATAGATATGGCCTGCAATAATCTTTCATTTTATCACAGTCAATGCACCTTTAACAATTCTGATGGTTTCTCTATCTTTATCTGTCTTAAGAAGAAAACAATTTCTGTGTAAAGTGCCCAAGGAAATTAAATTATTCTTCAAATCTGGAATATGTCTTACATCACATAATGTTTTAATAGTGTCAGCATAGATCTGACTTTGCCAATACCAGCAATATTATAACATTTATCATCACCCAAATAGACTGAACCAGAATCATATAATATGTATGAAGTAAATCATTCTCTGTTAGATGTTATGTGATAAGAGCATCCTGAATCAACAATACATGCATCATTCAACTGAGTTGTTGTAACTGAAAGTACATCACTATTACTGCAATCTAAATTGTTCATCTGCACCATATTCACAGACTTGAAAAATACATAATGTTTCTCATCAAATTCTTTTTTGATCTTTGTACAATCTCTCTTCATATGTTTCGACTCCTTTCACTTGTAGCAATGAATCGTCTTTCTGTCTTTAGGTTTTGACCTGAAATTTCGCATTCCAGAACTCCTTCCTTCCACGATCATGATTACCCTTAGCATATAAACAATTACCATGAGAGTTTTCCCCTTCATTTTGTTTCCGCTGGTTGTGAGCCAACAATGCAGCAATAATCTCATCAATTTTGATTGTTTCTTTCTCATATGTAAGAGTAGTCACCAGATGTTCATAGGAGGAAGACAATAAACACAACATAATCATTGCTTAGTCTTCATCCTCAATACTCACATCAAGCCGTGTTAGACTTGTGATTATTTGATTGAAGACATTCAAAAGTTGCGCCAGATCAGTGTCTGTTTGCATTTTCAGTCCATACAGTCTTTGCTTCAAATACAATTTATTTGTTAGAGATTTGAATATAAACTGAGATTTCAATCTCTTTCATACTTCTCCTTGAGATTTCAGATTCATAACATGATACATAATTTTATCTGTCAGACATAAACGTATGGTACGTGCCACTCGTAGTTGCAATTCTTTTCGATCTTCATCTTCCATATTATTAGGTTTCGTAGCTCGCAAAGCTTTCAAAATTCCTTGTGCCAACAAATCTTTTACCCTTGTTTGCCACAATCCGAAGTTTCCGGTTCCATCGAACTTAACTATCTCGAATTTTGCTCCAGACATTGCTATTTGAAATTTAATCATGCACCGTATTTTCCTTCCTTGCTTTGAAAAACAAAAAAAAAATACTCCGCAAATAAATTCAAAGAAACCTGAAATTTTCCTTGTCAAATGCAACAACTATCCCGCGATTCTTCTGTGATTTGTGAATCAAATTTTCCTACGAAACACTTTTCCTGTTCGTACCAGTACCTCGGCCAATTGCTGTTTCTACGAGCCACGAATCCCTTCGCACCTGTTCGAGGAATACCTCCACGAAACTGCTGTTCACGAAATAATTGTACCTGCTCGCCTCCTACACCCTGCCGAACTCCACCTGTCCCAAAATCTCCTGCGACGAACCGACGAATTTAACTGGTCGAATTCCTCAGATTTTTCGCAAAACAAGGCTCCTGTTTCGCGGTGGAGAGCCTCTGTTTCTCACTAATTGTTGAACCTGTCGAACTCCTCTATTTTCTGAAACTGCACGACGTTCCTCCGCGAAAGATCAACGATCTGGCCCGATCTTCCCTGAAAGATCTGCCTCGCTGCCTGTCTAAAACGCGATTCGCGAATCCCCTGGTGAAGAAGCGCGAACTGTCCGGAGCTTCCTGTCGCGAACTGCTCTGCCTGTTCCGTGATCCCTTCTTTTCCGCGAACTCCCGATGCGCCGCTCCGCCTCGTTCGCCAACCGGTTTGACAAAGGCCGCGACTGTTCACTCGAACTGCCCACGAACTGCCGAACAAGGCTTTGCGAACGGCACGGGCGATCTAGCCTTATCTTCTTCCCGCGAACGAGATCTGCCTGTCGCGAATGGGTGAATTCCTCTGCGTCTCGAACTGCTCTGCAAAGCCTCCTCCTTCGTGAATCTCCTTCCCGAATTCGTCTCTGTCTGTGGCGAACGCCGTGAAGCCTTCTCGGTCGTGATCCGTCCAAACTGCCTGACTCCTCTCGTCGCCTGTGGAAGATGCGTTGAACCGCACTCCTCCGCAGAACCGCGAATTTTCTGGACTCTCGCGATTCACCTCTGCCGAAGAAGCCAAATGCTGCGCCCCGAACTCCGGCGGTAACTCCTTCCGGTGTCGCTGCCTGGTTTCGAAACTCCTCGCAACCCTGTCGCGCACAGGAGAATTCCTCCTGCGATCTCCTCGCGACGCCGAACCGTCCGAGGAACAACCTCAAAACGGCTCGAACTTCTTCTTTCTTTCTTCTTCCTGCGTCGATCTCCTCCTGTTCCCCTCGAAGGAGGCTCTGATACCAATTGTTGTGAAATTGAAGCGGAATAAAACAAGAATCGACACAAACCAGAATAAGAACACAGAGATTTAACGAGGTTCGGCAAAGAATTGCCTACGTCCTCGGGAGCGAGCAGCGGTTTCACTATTTCAGAGAAGTTACAATTTACATCCCATAGGGTCACACATATATATAGACATATACAAACCCTCAGATAAAATTACAATCACGCTCCTCCCAACCCCCTTTATTCCAAGAGACACTCCTTTTCACCAGGAGACACACCTCTTCACCAAGAAACTCCAACTTCCTAGATATGAGCCATACCTAACACATTACAGGACTTACTAGTAAGAAAAACAATAAAAACAAAATATAGTAGAAAATGAAATGAATAATAACAAAATATAAAAGACGGAAAATCTCTCTAATTTAAGGAGAGAAATAAATAGAGATTCTCAATATCCCTGATATAGTTTATAACTCTCTAAATATAGAGTTATAACCAACATGGAATATAATAATTAGTATTTTTAAAATCTTTCAATAGTTCGAAAGGAAGGTCATTGAAATTTAAAATTTTACATGTGAAGTCAATTTATTCATGTATAATTATAAGAGAACAAAGAAAAAAACATGGTTGAATAAATTATAAGTGTTCTTGTGCCATTAATTTCTTATACTGGAGCTTGCAGAACAAATCATGATTTCATCATCTTACATTGAATCTTATTTTCTAATCCAGCTCTTCAAATTTCATAATTTTCATTCAAGTTTTCACTGGACACCTGCCTTATCTTGCTTTTTCCTCTTCCTAAAATTCTCAGCTTTCGAAAGGCCTTTACCAATCTGTTAACATGCTTCGTCTGTGAACCCCAACCGATCGAGCCGATGCAGCTCTTAACTTGGCCAGGACCGCTCCTTCTCTTCAGAACCTTCTTCCCGTCTGCGCCAGACTGCCGAGAGCTCTTCTTCAGTACGTTCTGCTGTTTAAGACTTTTCTTCAAGGCCATGAGTTCTTCTTCAAGAAGCTGGATTCTAAAGCTTGCTGATTCATATTCTGCCTTGGCAAGATCCGGCCTTTCTATCATATCGGTGCTTTTCGTAAGCGAGTCTAAAAGAGTTCCTCCAGCATCATCTTCTTCCCCCGTCGTTTGTTGATACGAGTTTTTGCCCATATATTGATTTAAGAGAGCTTGGGATCTGGAGCTTAGAAGGCTTCCTGAGAAATCTCCAAACTGCGTGTATCTGAAGGATTCTGAGAAATCTTTGAAGGCTTGATATGTGTGAAGCTGCTGAACAGATAGAGCTTGTACGATTAATCGTAGCGGCATCAACTCATTCTGCACTGCTTGAACACATATAGGTTGTGACAATTTGGGACAATTCAAATATTTGCAGAGGGATGCTTTGTCTTCAGATGAAATATGTTGATGTTCCTGAAATTACAGCGAAGTATATGATTTGCTTTAGCTCTGTAGGAAGAACAAATGTAAGTTAAACAGAGCTAAACTTATCTGGTTTTGGAGTTACCAGTAAGAAAACACTGATTGCTTTGTATAGATTGTCATGAGTCTCTCGGTCGACCATTGGCACTGTTTCAATGAGCTTTATGAATCTATTCGTGTCGAGCTTTGGATCAACGGCGATATAGGAAAGATAACGATCCCATAACGCAGCAACCATGGAGTCCGTGTTGATGACAGAAGATCCACTGTAAAATGTCTCCTGTTTGAATGATAAATGAAGCGAGAAGATTCTCTCCATCACCTTTAACTCTGCAGAATTCACTATGGCTTTCGGGTCGTCGCCATTGGTAGGGAGCAGTAAATCTTCCACGCGAGCAAAATGCAGAAGGGAGGCGACTTCTTCTTCCAAACGTATCGTGCTCTCGCCTTCTAAACCGAGACTCACAGACCTTGAGAGCATGGCAAGGTAAAAGCCTACCGGAATCACTTTACTCGTCTTCTCTCCCAATGGAAGAAGCTCAAGTAAGCCTTGAAGAATTGATGAAACTTTCTCACTAACATCAATTGCATTGTTTTCATCAGCGTTCTCCTCCAAGTATTTGTGCGTCTTCTTGGAGAGCACCCATTTGTTAGCATATAAGACAATTAAGGGGCTAACATACTTCTCCTCCATGCCTTGATTTCTCAGAGATTGAATGATCCTATCGAAGAACTCGAACGGGAGGGCGGTGAGCTCCTTGACCCATAAATCCTGCCCAGCAATCTCCTTCGCTTTCTCGCAGTCCCAGACACGACCAACCATAACTTGTAAGCTGAGGAGAGGGCCTTCTCGTTCTCTTTCGGGATCAAGTATCTCCATACAAGCCATGAATGCCAAGGATTCAATGCAACGGCTCACAAAAAGAAGCTCTTCAGCCCATGATGGCAGAATCTGGCACTTCTGAAGAACTATGAGGGTATCATCCCAGCTCTGCAGCACAACTTGGTTCAAGTACAGGTCTGCCTGCTCGCAGAGGTTGCCGGAAAAGTACTCCTCCGTCATCTCGAGGAAACTGGCGGCGGAACGAAGCGCCAGAACATTGAAAGGGTCGAGAGGGAGTGGACTGTCATAGCTGAACAATATGGCAATCTCGAATGCTTCCGATCCTCCCGGAAAACTGTCGGGGAGCTCGATCTCGAAGGATTCCGGCAATGCCTTTCGGAAAAAACCAGACTTTGAAACAAGGGGGGACTGCACAGAGAGAGAGTAGAAGATTTGAGTTTAAAGGCTGAAAGGGATGGATGGAAAGGTTCTTTTTTTTTTTTTTTTCTCACCTCATGAAGATGAAAGATGTTGCCGTCGATGTGGACATGAACTGAAGCTGGTTGGTTGTTGTTCTCTTTGCTCCTGAAGCAGTTGGAAGCATGTCAGTTAGAGAGAGAAAATCTTAGAGATGGAAAGAGAAACTGTGAGTTATTTACCATGAGAGAATTCTTCTTCTGAGTAAGACGCTGGGGTTGGGGCTTGAGGAAGGAGGTGGGGTCAGAGGACTTTCAGTTATGCCTGTTTGCTCCATTGCTGGCCTTCTGAGCAAGTTTTAATCTTTTTGTAGAACACAAATCAACTGGTTTGCTCAGAATTGGATGAATGGGGGGAGGAGGAGAGGTTTTATAAGCCGTTGAGATCTATTAGCTGTTGTCATAAGAGAGAGAGAGAGAGAGAGAGAGAGAGGAGATTTATAATATTTGTTTTTGGGCAGTTTGCAATAATAATAATAATACTAACATAATACTGATGGTAATAATACTAATTTAATGGTTGCTTAGCGGTAATATTGAAAAAGAATTAAGGCCACACGTGTCAATTGTAAACCAATCAATGCAGGCAGGATAATCCACCTATTTCTGCAGCTTTTCTTTTTTAACAACCATTGTTCATTAAAAATCGGATTATAATATTGAATATCCAATATAAATATATTCATATATATATATATATATATATATATAAGAATGGGGTGGTATATATGTAAATGCCCCTTTTATTTGATAAAATCTTGCAGGGGCGGAGACGGCACGCTTCAGGAATTCCGGGGGGGTATTTTGGGGAAGTGGGAGGACTGGACCGCGTATCGGGATTTTCTCATCTCGCGATTTGATATGTTTGTCGTTCAAATATCGACAGTATACAACTGTAATGTTTAGTAATATATTAATCTCATGTATTTACAATATTGTCCATTTGGAAGTTCAACGTGCCTGCTTCATTTTTTTTTTTCATTTGATATTTTTCATTTTCTTAAATTATCAATAAAATTAGTGAATTACTTAATCATATATGGAAGATTTGCATACATAGTATTCAACCCCTATGCATGATATATCATATGCTTACATTTTTTTATAGGAGTATTTCATTTTTTTTAAATTAAAATGATGATATTTTTAATGTGATATTGTTTACTCTGAAACTGTTCGTTGGACACACCCAAGGAATAGATAGAGCGTGTAAAGGGGAGGGAATAGAGAAGAGCAAAATAGTTAATGGTAACAACTCGTAACCATTATTCAAAAATGATTCTCTATTTACAGACATAGGGAGCGTGGATTCCATGCTACATTTATGTCTCTTCTTTATTTGAATAGTGGGGGTGATTTTTGTATTTTGCATAAGCGGGCTAGATATAATCGTCGGTAGGACTCTTTTGGTCTGTTGATTTCTTCCGAACAGACTAAACTCAGCCGAACGGCTCGACTAAGGCCTTCTTAGTGATAGTTGACAAGGGATGAATCAGTCGGTCGAATTTGACCTGGTAGGGTAAATCCTCTTGTTGAGGTCCTAAAGATAGACGATCGGTCAGTCAATTCTTTCACCCATTCTATATTTTGGTCGTGGATCTCTTCAACGTTCGTGCAGACTTATGTTTATTTACAAATATGAAAGAATTTTATTGTACAAATAATAAAAAAAAATTTAGTAATATGTCCCCAAAAAAATGACGACCATAACCTCTACTTGTGTATATTGCTTGCAGTTATTCAACGATATAGGAAGTCTTATAACCGACATCGACAAAATGAAATCATTTTAACAATGTTAGACCTCTCGGTTTTTATATCTTTTAGTTTTTCATGTAAAAACTCAAGTTGCTTTCTATGTTAGTTTTTTTTCTTTTATCTGTGTATATTAAATCTTCATACAACACCAAGACGTTAATATATTACTCTACAATCTTGAATTTACTAGCATAGAATAGTTAGATATGTAAATATTAAATACATAGGAATTGGCTATTATGAATGTAAATGCCACTTTATATGCATATCATTATCAAATTGAAATTATGGATAATATATTTTGTCTTTTTTTTGGGAAAAAAGGGTGATATTTCTCTTTTAATTTGCGAATTTAAAAAATAAATTTTATTATTTGTTTTTTATATAATAGAAAATAATGATAATTTTGTGTGATAGTTTATATTATAAAAAAATTGGAAGTTTTATCTATTAACAATTATTATTATTATTTTTTTTACAAAAATATCATTTAGATTTATATAAAATGAAAAATGGAATATGTATATGAATAACATATGTAAATAAATTGTATGAGCTTTTTATTTAAAAGGAAAATAGAGATATTGATGATAGTTTAAAGGGCGGTTATGTAAAAGTATTTGTATAAGAAAATATGATTTGGATGGTGAGTTAGGGATGAATATAAAATAAAATTTATAAATCCACCCCAAATGGTTGAGGTTAAACAAGTCTTGATAATTATAATATTATTTTAAGAAAGGATTTAATAGTTTTGGTTTTATTTCTTGTCATTAATCATTTTTTATTTTATTTTATTTCTACACGATTTTTTTTTGCATAAATAAAAAAGGGCATTTACATGCAGTAGAGGTGTAAACGAACTGAGCTTGAGTTCGTGTTCGGTTTATTTGAAATTTAGTCTGTTTGAAATAAGCTCGTGTTCGAAATTATTTGTGAAGTCACTGTTCGTTCGTTTCTTAACGAACGAGCCGAACACGAGCCCTCG
>NW_018165280.1:2556403-2561993 GCF_001263595.1 Phalaenopsis equestris
AGTTTGACATCCCTAATATTAATATATATAAATAATATATTATATTAATTATATAACTTATATAATATAAATATATAATATCTATATTAGTATATTATTAATATAGTATATTAATATATTATTATTATTAATTTATTATATATTATAATTTATAAAATTTAATTTTTTTAAATATCATAAATTTTTTTATATAAAATTATTTTAAATTATTTTATATTTTAAACAATAACGACTCGAACACGAACGAATGCATCATTATTCATATTTGTTCATTTAACTAACCGAAAGAAAAAAAATTTGCTCACGTTTGTCTCACTTATCGAACAAATCAAACATGAACTCATTGACGAACCGACCACAAACTATTCACGAACAACGAACTTTTTTGACAGCCCTAACATGCACACCACTAATTCTTATGCATTTACATAACTGACTTTATTTATTATATTAATATTATTTAAATCTCTCACATCACATCAAAAACATCAGATATAATTAAAAATTGAAAATTAGTTGTTAGATATGTAAATACATGGGAATTAAGTGGTATGTATGTAAATCCTCCGAAATAAAACATTTTATTCTTTTGGTTTTTTCCACCAACTTGATAGATGTTGCAAAGCAAGAGGAATTAAAAAAAAAAAGTAATTAATATTATTTTATCAACTGCTCCAACAGTGCAGCACAGGAAGCGTTTGATTTCGACATTATGTTTTTATTATTAATTTCATATATATTTATCGGCAGCTACGACTTATTGAATACAACTTATTGAATAATATGCTGATAAGCTGATTAAAAATAATCTATCTATAAGTTAGGTATGGTGGCTATTATAAATTTTTATTTTTTTTTTGAAAAAATCATACCACAACCAGAAAGCTGTTACCACATTTAAATAGATGCAGTGTGAAAATGCTATTTTCAGCGTTTTGAAAACGCATAAACTGCCAAAATATAATTTACCTAAACAAATCAGCCGAGTTTTCAAAACACCACCACATCAAATAAACTGCCACAAACAGATTTGGATAAATCTACATAATTTATTCCAAAACAAAGATAATGTTGCTTCCAAGAAAAAATATTTTTTTAAAAAATAGTGACCATGAATATATCGTCATAATATCGTGGGTCACCCTTTATTATTATTATTATTATTATTATTATTATTATTTGCGGATTTTTCTACTCTTTTATACGAGAAATTGATAAACATACCCGGATTTTATGAAAGCCTTAAATGGAAGATAAAAAGGCAGAATGGTTTAATTAATTTACATATTTCAACACGTGTGCCAGAAAATGACTTTTTTTTAGATAAATTATTTATAATAGTGAGATCATGTAATTAAAAATTTGACAAACGAAGGAAATTTCGGTATAAAAATATAATTATAGAAGGACTTGAAGCGAAGATTTAGAAAACATTATATTTAAGCAATTATTTAGTTTCATTAAGGTATGTTTAGGGCAACTTGTGCGTTTCAGGATGAACAGCTTATCCTGAAATGCAGTCTACAGTTCGAACTGACCTGCATTTAATATGAAAATAGAACCACGTTTTCAAATAAGCAGGCAAAATGTACAATCCAAACGGTACCATGACTTTTTCAAAAACATCTCCGCACTTATAAGATGCTCGAGCCATCTGATTGTAAAATACAGTTTTCCCAATAAAAACTTATTGAGAAAATAGACGGATAAAATTTTACGAATATAGTATTTTTGTTTGTGCCCAAATCAATCCTATGTTTCAGAATATTTGGTTTTTATTTAGTATTACAAACTGGAAGATTTACATGCATGCCACTCAACTCCCAAATATATTTACATGTCTAAACATATAAACTTAAATTTTTACGTACATCTTACCTTTAAATAAAAATGCGCATTAAACTTTCAAAGAGCGAAAATAGTAGTATTTATTTTTATATGATATGAAATATGTGACAGAAATGTACAAAATAAAATTCAGGCGATAGCATAAATACATAGAAATTGAATGTTATTTAACTAAATACTCCATTTTAATTTAATGAAAAAAATAAGCAACATTTAACTAAAAAACACTTTTTTTTTTAAATGAAATTTATACAGCGAAGAGATCTATCGAGATACATTGGAAATAGGTGGTATACATGTAAACGCCCCATTTAAGTTCTGATATAGAGATACGTTCGGAGTCCAATAAAATTACGTCACCTAGAGATGACAAAAAATTGTAAAAAAAACCACTTTAGCAAAAAAGAATAATTCCCCGTGTTATTTAGGTGTTATTGTAGTGGTATTTATGTATTGTTGTGTTCTAGGAATATTCCAGATGTTATAATAACACAATAACACATCAATATCACCACAATAACATCTGAATAACATGAAATAACACCAGAAGAATATTCTCCCATATTACCGGGTCAGATCACAATAAAACGAGTTTTTTTTTTTTTTTCTATCAGCTCCACGTGGAGGTGATTCATTGAACTCTGTAGAGATAATTTTTCTTAAAACAAAAGTTATTTTGTTAAATAAATATTTAACTAAAAAGTCAAATAATATCGCTGGCTTAAGTTCGAAAAAATCTGATAAGATTGATTTAAAAGCTACTCAAAAAATATGCAGCACATGATAGCACATAATTAAAAATGCAAGCAATCCGGAAGGAAAAGAAAAGAACATAAAATAGACTTTTATCAAATCAAATTAAATTAGTTTTATTCATTATAAATACTATTTTTATTGTTGATAATTACCTGGAAAAGGCTCCAAATACCCCCCACCCAACGACCAGAAATCGTCCTTGTCTGTTGTGTATTTTTTTTCAGGAGGAATAGTTCTCCGGTAGCACTGGAGCCCATACATATGTCGGCTTAGAATGCACCCTTTAAAGTGGAGAAATTTACAGCCTGCCATTAGCTTTGTCGCCTTAGCACTATTTCATTTATATAAGTCCAACAAATAATTCAATAGTAAAAGGCAATTTGCAGAGAGCATTAAAGACAAAAAAAAGAATGCTTTTTAGTTAGAAAATAAATAAAAGCACTTTATATTTTGTTTTTTTTATTTGTATTTAATGATATTTATAAGGAAAACTTACATGCATAACACTTAATTCCTATCTATTTATGTATTTATGTATTTATGTATTTAATACCTGAAATTCAATTTTTACATATATGTCACATTATCTATGCATGAGAATGTGTACTTCACCTTTTAAAGATTAAAACTGTAGTATTTTTATGTGAAATGAAAGATTTGGATGGTTATATATATATATGATTTTACCAGTAACAATTACAGTGAAAGCTAATTCATGTAATTTAGCAGAAAAGGTTGAGTGCTTTGTTAACTGGTAATGAAGAAATTCGTTGGAAATGTCACAAATAATACAACAACAATAAAAACAAGAACAAACATTTATCCAACTAAATGGGGTAGGCTACATGAATTTTTTTTCTCTATTGTGTCTTATTGAGTGTCATATTTTCATTTAATTATAATAAATAAAGATCAATTTTTATACAACATGCCCAAGCCTTCTCAGGTCTACCTTCACAACTTAAGTTAAATATCAAACATATGTTATCCTAATTGGGTGTAGATAGTCTACGTTTAGTGTGACCAAACCAACTAAGACGACTCTCTAATCCTGTATGTCACTGAAGCTACTCTAACCCTTTCACGAATATAATTGTTTGCATTTTATCTCAAGTGTAAAGCCACTCATCCACCTGAGCACTCATCTCACCAACACTTTTAATTTAATTTTATGTTTCTCTTTTACAAGCTAACATTCTGCGTCATAAAGCAATACATGTCTTACACCGTCATTTTACATAATTTACCTTTTTAAGTCTAAACGGTACTTTTCTATCACACAATAGAACGGATGCATTTCTCTACTTCAATCATCCAACTTGAATTATACTAATAACATCCCCGTCTATACTACCATCACTTTAAATAATAAACCCGAGATATCTAAAACATTCACTTCTTTTAATGATTTGATCACTAAGTGTAATAACTCCGCCACTAGATCTACTACCACTAGAATTAGATTTCATATATTCAATTTTAGATCTACTCAAATGAAAGCTTTTAGATTCTAAAGTTGACCTCCATAAATCAATTTTTTTTTAAATTCTCTCTCTAGTTTTATCCAAAAGGAGGATATCATCACCTAAAAGCATATACCAAGGTATGTCCTATAAATGTCCAGTAAGAACATCCATAACTAAAGGATATGGGCTTAAAGTCGATCATTATATAATCATAAAAATGCCACAAATATGATAAGAAAATGCATTGATAATTTCTGTAGAGATGACTGATTGAGTTGATTATATCTTAAAGGTAATGTATTGAGTTGATGCATGTCACACAATTCATATGTTATATGCTTACACAGCTAAAACCTAAAGTTTGATATTTACATTTAGAACGCTTTTGTGTCATAGACCTATACATGAAATGGTGTATTTCGTTTTTCCAAAATTTAGTGTTAGTTGTATGTTTTATGTGAGATTAAAAATTTGAATGTTATATATGTACATATGAAAGTATAGGTGTTAGATATGTAAATATAAAAGAATTCTGTGGAATGTAGATGCCCCAAGCTTCTTGCTCACAGGGACAGTATTTCTACAATATTTCTACGTCAAATCAAAATAGTCATGGAAGCAACCGAGATGACAACAAGAAAATCAAGTGAAAACAAAACTAGCTTTTATAGGAGTTAACTGAAACCACAAAAAAATATAAATATTATTATTGAATTCATATAGGGTTACAATAACGACTCATCACAAAATAAGAATTAGACGATAACTGACATAAAAGGACACGCTAGGGTGACGGCCAAGGGTGTCAGCGGCTGCAGGATAGTAGGTAATATGGTGAATTGGGGCTGTGGTAGCAGCATGACAACTGCGGAGGGAGTTGTGGCAGCTAGGTAGGGTGGGTGCTTGAGAGGTTGTTGTAGCAAGGTGGAGTGCTGGAGAGGCAATCAGCAGCAGGTCGGAGCAATGACGGGTTGTCAGCAACAGGACAAAGCGTTGGAGAGGCTGTCAGCATTAAGTCGGAGTGCGAGATTGAAACAGGAAAGGGTGGGAATGCCTGGAAGATGGGAGCGCGCAAGTGAGAAGAATATGGAAGGATAACTATTCCCACGGAAGAGAGTTATAACTGAAGCACCATTCGAATTCCTGGACAGAATCACCAACTCAAACGTTTTATAGTCGGAGCACCAATTCTCCCTCAAATACAACCCTAGAAGAGAGGATGAAGACGTTAACGACAGTAAGAACATAAAACTTAGCCAAAAACTAAACCTAAAACACACACACACATCGGCAGTACGAGTGTTGGGGAGGCTGTCGGCATTTGGTCGGAGTGCGGGATTAAAACACAAAGGGGTGGGAATGTCAGGAAGATGGTAGTGAGCAGGTGAGGGGAATATGGAAGGGATAACTATCCAAGCAAAAGTGAGGTACAACCGGAGCACCATCTCACCGTTAGATACGACCCTAGAAGGGATATATATCCATACACACACACACACACACACAATATATATATATAA
>NW_018165280.1:2562072-2570086 GCF_001263595.1 Phalaenopsis equestris
TATATACATATGCCGAGTACTCCGGCCTGTTGGTCGGCATCCACGGTACAAGATCGCTCAGGTCGAGGGTTCGAATCCCCTCTGAAACATATGGCCTTAAGGAGGTGGTGCTCGAATTGTTAGACATATTAGGGTGGTTGGAGGCTCGTATAATAGACTTTAGGCATTCCTTTAACATATATACACACACACAAAATAGAAAAAAACAACGAAGAAAAATAGGAAAGGAATATAAAAGGAAGGAATTCCAATAAAGGAAGGGAGTAGAATAGAAAATCCGAAAAGAGAAGGGGCGACAATTCCAGCCCCCATGAAGGTCTACCGGTTCAGCCGGCCACCCAGCAAGCACCGAGTCAGTCTTTCGGGGTTGGGGAGCTTCAACTTCATTCATCAAAGCTTATGTTTTCTCGTTGCATGGAATCGCCTGATGCGTTGAAGGTAGCAAAGATATTGTGTCCTCTGGTAAGTCAATCCTGTCGGTGTTATCATTCCACATCTTGATAGAATAAATAAGCATTATATCTTGACACATCCTAAGCTGGGGCTATATATATATGTAGGTTCCCAGAATGTAACTCTAGAGTCCTTTAGTCTTGGAATATTCTTCTTCCACCTCTTGCCCTGAGTTGAATGCAGTTGATAAACCAATATGTGAGAAGAGATTAACTCTGGGGTGGACTCTGTGTCAGATTGCACCATTTTTACTGGCAACCACTCAGAAGGGACTTCCTCATTGGATATGAATCCCACTGAAGAATTTCCATCCCCAACACGCTACTAAGACAAATATCAAGGTTAGGGTTCATCCGTCCTTCCTGGACATCTAATGGTTGGTACACTGCTGAACTAAATCTAACATCTAAACAACTCAATGTAACCTCTCCGACATGACACAAAAGGGCCTCATTTCTGACATGTGGGACCCTTTTTAGTAGAGGCAAGTCAGGAATGAGTCAATAGATCTGAATGGTCTAAATTTCTCTTACTTAGGGATGCATACCTCAAATGTCGATTCCTCAAAATCAAGACAGCCTTGGACACTCTCCCTGAAGTTAGTTGGCTAAAATTATGTGCATCTTTTCCTCCTCGACTAGAAAGTGGTCCTCCTCTTTTGTGTCTTCACCGCCTCCAGTGTCTACTATGTCATTACCCAATTTTTCAAGAAAGCTCTGCCTAGTGAAACAGTTCACCCTCTGACCAAAGGAAAATATGTTGAGATTTTCATACCTATTTTAGACTGATTTTGATGATATTGCACTTTAAAGAAATGTATTTTTGATGTTTTGTTGCGGGTATGTTGAATTATGGTCATTTGAGCAAAAAGATGCAAAAATGAGCGAATTTGGAGAGAAAAAAAACCAAAATATAAAGATTTGATCTTGAACGCGACGGCGAGCTCGACGCCGCCGACGGCGAGTTTTTCCCCAGTTCGGAATTAAATATTCTAGAAGACCGCCGACAGCGCTATCGAGGCTGCCGACGGCGAGCATACCGGCTCTCTCAACAGATGCTTTGAATGTGGACGATTATTGAAGGGACGTTTGGGCAACTCTTGAAAACTCTTCTACAACTTTAAAAGAAACAATTGGAGGCCGAAAAAGAAATGTCCGCTGAGTCTTTGTTGTTTGTGGTGCCCATTAGAGTGTAGAGAGTGATTAGTATTGTGAGGAATTCTTCGAGAGATTGTAAGAGTGGAAGGCAAGCGAGAGATTTATTCCTCCTTGCCGCTTCAAAGGAGAATTTTGTGTTGTAAAGAAAGGAAGAGATTCAGAGGAACTTCGAGGAGTTTACTTGGGGAGAAATTGAAGATAAGTTGTATTTACTTATTGAAGTTTGTATGAAAGTTGGGTGCAAATAAATAGGAAAATAAAAATTATCGGGTGTAGAATTAGAGATTTTAGAGTGACAGACTAAAATCCTCAATTCAGTCCTATTGTTTGGGTGTTGAAGTGTAGATGTTAGCCCTCAGGCGAGGGGAACGTGAGAGCTCCGAAGTGAGAGCTGGTATCCTCCCAGCCTAGCCGCAGATTTAGTTACTAAGCATAGGATTAGTCAATCTTCTATATGTCTGGTCCAAAGAGTAAAGAATATGTATGCTCCTGTTTTATACAATACAATTTGAACTGATTCAATTTATCAATTCACTTAAATTTCTTGACAAGGAGAATGATGCTTTCTTATATATTGAACTTCACATTAGAAACTTTATTAGTAGAATTAGTTAATTAAGAGTTTATTAAAATTACATTTTTTATTTTAATTGTTTATTAATGACAAATATGCAATTTGAATTATATTATTATGATTAAGTATTGATTTTTTAAATCTTAGTTCGTAGCCTCTAATATTACTCCCTGTGGGATCGATATCCATGACTCCATTAGAGCCCTGTATTACTTGAGTGATACGTATATTTGCGTTGATAAGTGTGACTTTGCAATTATTGAATATTTTACACACATCTTTATCAAATCTATAACCGTTATCAAGTTTTTTGGCGCCCTTGCTGGGGATTTAAATCTTCTAACAGCAGTATCAAATTCTTGTATTTTTAAGCAAATATAAAGTCGTTGTCACCCCCTAGTTGTGTAACCTAATTCAATATGCTCAAATTCATGACACTTACAACACTTCTTGGATGAGATAGATTTAAGGATTCGGATTGTTTCCGCCTGTTCTCCACTCTGAATCAATTTTCCCACTGACAGGGTCAGCTCGGATGTTCTAGCTGTAAGACCCCAAGGTTGAACGATGCCTATAAGACGTGGTGGTCGCCTGGTAATGTGGTCTCTCCACTTCTAAAGCTAGAGTCTGAACCTTATATCTCTAATAAGTTGGTAGAAACTGATGTTGGATCCCGCTTCATCTTTAGATTCTTTAGTTCTCCATATGTTAGTTGGAGCCCGATCCTGCTTCCGTCAATCTCGCCTTCCCGCTACCACTTGATGGTGAAACCGTTCCCGCTCCCGTTTGTTGCTCCCACCAACTCCCGTTGACGTTCGTGAATCGTCGCACCTCTCTTCCTGTTCGCGATAAAATGCATCGCACGCACGTCTCTCCTAAGTTTTGATGCACAGCCTTTTGTTCTTCTTCGGACTTCCACGGGAGAGTGGAAGATAAGTGCAAGCAGTAATTCCTTGCAGCATAAGGAAGAAGAAGATTACTCTCTATTGGCTTCTTCTTGATAACTTGTGGCAAAAAAGAAATTGAGTTTATTTCTCCTGTAAATTTATCTTCTTCGGTGTATCTCGGTGTAGAGAGGGAAGAATAGAGAGCAATGAAGTGAGAGATCCCTTTTGTAAGTCGAGACGATCGACTGGTGTAAATTTCTTAAGTAGTAAAATCCTCTGCAAATTCGTGGATATAGGCAATTTGTATAACCACGTAAATCTGTGTGTTCCGTTGTGTTACTGTTTTCTAATGTAAATTTTCTTGTTCTATTCTTCACTTCATCGACGAAGATCGTTCTTCTATTTCACCTATATATACCACAGCATATGTTGGCTCTTCTCTCGGCATCCTCTGACACTAGATTTCATAACGTCGTGGTCGGTCTTGTACATCACAAAAGTCTACTCTATGGAAGGGATTCAGATCCTCGTCTCTTGCTCCCCTTTGATTCTTCAGATCCCTTAACAACAAGCCTCCACTGGCGTCGCCAGATCTTTCGTTGTATCTCTTTCCAGGTAGACTCGAGCATATATCTCCTGGGTGGCAGGACCAGGGTTTGAAGTGGGAGGTGAAAGAGGGCAAAAAAATTTATTTAGAGTTGTTGATTTTGAAAATCAACAAGGTGAAATTAGGGTTTGCTCAAAGTTTTGGCTACAATTTGGGAATAGAAAAAAAAAATTTAGTGGAGAGGTAAGGTGAATGTTAGGAAATCCTATGATAGGACAAGGATTAGGCTAGCTCTGATACCGAATGATACTAGAGTTAACTAAAACTACAAGAAATATAAATATTAAAGTTATATTCAAATATGGTTACAGTGACGACTCATCCCAAACAAATATTAGATGATAACTAGCATAAAAGGGCACATTATGGTGACAATGAAGGGGGTGAGCAGCTGCAAGAAAGCAGGTAAGATTGTGGCCCGGGGTGCGGCGGCAGCAAGATGACTGTGGAGAGAGTTACGACAGCCACGTAGGGTGTCGGGGTAGCTACTATAGTAGGGCGGAGCGCTGGAGAGGCTATCAACAGCAAGTCAGAGGGCAGGAGGGTTGTCAATAGCAAAATTGGAGTGTTGAAGAGTAAGTTAACAGCAGGTCAGAGTGCACGAGTGAAACGGGAAGGGGTGTGAACACCAGGAAGATGGTTGGAAGCAGGTCAGAGTACATTTTTTAATTTTTGTTTATAAACTAATTCAAATAGTGATTTATGAGTAATGGTCCAGATAATATTATTGCAGGCAAACTCAAAAGTAGATAGATGAAGATTCAATACTCTTTCCCATTAAACATCCCAATAAATTTCTTATTAAATTCAGTTTGATCGTCTCTATCTTTGAGTAGAAGACGGATAAAAATTTTAACTTGTACCAAACATTTTTCATAGTATTCTTTAAAAATGAAAAACAAATCTTACTTCTCTATCTACTACGATAGTGAAGGATAGGCAATCCAATCTCACAATCTCCAAAGTAGACATCATACATCTTCGAGAAAGCTATAAAATATGAGATCATAGAGAATATATCCACTAACACTATTAGAAAAATACTATCACACCTTCATATAATCCATGGTCATTTAATATGAAATTCATAGATAAATCATCCAAAAACTATAAGAAATAGGCAATGCAATGTACATTTTATCTCAATTTAGTAGCTTTATTTAGTTTGCATGTGTGAGGCTAAGCAACTAATCATTGAACAACCCTATTTAAGCAGAGCCAATAAAACATATATACTATAAAATATATGATCTTATCCACACCAAAATGATCTAATATTTCACCAGGATGCACATCAAATATGAGAAACTCCTTAAACTCTATGATCTAGGAACACTCAGTTGTTTTCCCCTTTACAATTAATCATCAATTTCTGAAATAGAAGTCCCAAAATACAAGCATCAGAATCTGAACATACAAGGTATTCTTGAGTTTGTCAAAACTAGGTATCTGAAATTCTAAGAAAAATAACAATAAGTTGTCACTTTAAACAAGACATCTACAGAATTATTACCTTTCTAAAATTATATAAAAAAAGTCTTTTAGGCTAGTGTTTTTATTAATTTAAAGAATAATGATCAATGCGCAGAATTCTTATGTATTAGGTCATGCCTCTAATGTTTTTAAGTTTGAATGATGGGATAAAATTCTCATTTATAGATAAAACACTTTTGTTTTGCGCTATTCAACTTCTCACTATAGAAAGCAATTGGATGTTTTTCTTTGCTCAAAACAATACCTCTACTAATCCCAAATATATTATAAGATAAATCAAATGCTTTAAAAAATAACGAGTCTAAGAACGCGGATGGTATAACTAATTTTACTTATTCTAAGGCTCTTCGTGCACTAAGAGTCCAAACAAATTTTCCTTTCTTCAAAAATCAATGAAAAGAGAAAAAATTCCATTTTCGTATTAGATGAATCTCATATATAAGGTACCATGAAAAGTCCTCACATTAGCAAAATTATTGGGCTAGCTTGGGGAATTAGTTTTAAGGTCAGATGCAAATATAATGAACCTAAGAAATATCACATTTGTCTGTAGAAAACATCACATTCATATCAATATAAAGCCTTTCTTCCTTAAGTATCTCAAATACCAACCCAATGCGCTTCAAATGGCCACTCTCATCAAGATTGAAAATGGGAATATCATTAAAATAGACCACCAAAATTTTTTTAATATATGGCTTCAAAAGATAATATTCATTAGCCTAAAAAAGGAACTAAATATATTAAAAGGGGCATTTGATAGGTCAAAGGATATAACTAGCGACTTCTAGAGATCATTTGAGGTTTTGAAGGCAACCTTCCAATGATCCCTTGTATATATCCATATTTGACGGCATCCACTCTAAAGGTCTACCTTGGAAAAATAATTGGCCTTAAAGCTTAAGTTTACTATGTCATCACACTAAAAAATACTTGATTTTTATCATGTTGATGACCTTACTATCAATATACATCCACTATATATCATCCTTCTTTAAGGTCAAAAGGACATGAACTGCAAATGGGCTAACGATTTCCTAGGGAAAACATGTATTAAACAATTCAATTAGGTATAATTTGAAATGGGACATATTTAGGAGCTAAGACTAGAGGATAAAGCCAAATGCAAGTTGTGTCTCTTAAAGGTGGCAATTGATCAAACAACTACTAAAGTAAAAAATCATCAGAATCTAACATAAAGGAAAAAAACACAGCAGATGAGTGAATGTCCAAAGAAATAACAATAATCTCCCTCAAATGCGGCAAAAATTTTGCTTACAAGGTTTTGGCAAGCAGTTTGAACGAGTAGCTTTGGCATTAATGGCTAGTCAGTCTTTGATGTCAATTACCCCGAGAGAGTTGAAGGAGTAGCTTCGATGACTTCAAAGATATTGCTTAATTAAACTTTTGACCGAGTATACTTTGAATAAAGGGGAATGATTATCTTTGATTAAACAGCGAGTTCTATACACCCATGGCAACTTCGATGAACTAATCTTATTGTTCATTGATGGTAGATGACTTGTATTTAATCCAAATTAATACCTATTTGGGTGTACAGGAGAATTAAAAAATTAAAATTAAAAATAGCTTGAAGTAACTATTAGCTACCTTTATGCCATCACAATTTAAATGGCTTTTAACATGCTTGTCAAGAATCATGCTTTTTAGATCAAGATATGTCTGCAGGGGGGTCGAGGCACTATTGGCAAGACTTTCAAGATTTTACAAAATAAAAAACGCAAAGAATAATAGAGGAAAAAAAAAGAAGGGGAAATAAAGAGAGAGAGAGAGAGAGAGAGAGAGGGGCATTGATATTTCTATTATCAACACAAAAATACCCTAAAGAGATCTCTCATCAAAAATTTTTCTCTAACCCCATATTATAAGGTTCTTGGCAGTATAAGAAAAACTATACCATTATCTTGTAAGCATATAATAGTACATCACAAGATTACTACAATCACATGGACATAATAATAAGAACTCTGAGTACGCATGAACAGTTACCTTAACAAGTTCATGGAAGGAGTTTTTGATTAAGTAGGTTGGATTGTGAGTCTCTAGATGGGATTGCAAGTCCCCATATGGGACTGAAAACTATTTGATAAAATCTTCAATCTTAGACAAATGTTGGCAAGTAGCCCTTGGAAGTGGAGTGATCTCCAATGTAGGGTGAGTGATCCACATGACCAATGATTTTAGTATGATTCTGACAAATTCACTATAACTATGACAAGCTTAATATGATTATGTCGAGTTCACTTTACTGACGAGTTAAAAAAGATTCTATTGAGTTCGCTATGGTTAATTAGTTTAGGGGTCATTTGGTTGAGTGAATTTGTAGTGTATTGTAATTCTTTGCAGGGATTTGACAAAATTATGTGTTTTGTATGAAATAATTACAAATACAATATAAAGTTTGAATGAATTTGAAGTTTACACCGTAATTCATTTTGGTTGAATTTAAAATTTGGCCTAATTTGAATTACACCGTTCATTAATATAAAATATTATTGGCAAGACGCCGCCCCCGTCACTATAGCCCATCGCAATCATCTGTCAGCCCGCCACCAGCACCCTGCCGCTCCGGCCATCGCCAGCCCACCACCGTCCGTCAATCATCTGTATTCGCAAACCGCCACCACCTCCGGCAGCCCGTCAATCATCTGTTGAATGAATTTGAAGTTTGCACCGTAATTCATTTTGTTGAATTTATAATTCGGTCGATTCAGCCTAATTTGAATTACGCCTTTCATTAATATAAAATATTATTAACAATACACCAACCCTACCACCGTAGCCAGTCGCAACCGTCTGTCAACCCGCAGCCAGCACCCTC
>NW_018165280.1:2570149-2672719 GCF_001263595.1 Phalaenopsis equestris
CCACCCCACCCCACCCCACTCCACGCCCGTTGTTGTTGGATAAAAATGTATATTTTAAAATATATTATTTTCAATTTACTTTAAAGCAAACAAAGTATATAAAGTCCTACATTTATTTTAAAGTCAACCAAACATCTCTAAAGTATTTTAAATGCATTGTAATCATAATACTCTGTAAATCTTTTATATTACATTTCATTTTTAGCTAACCAAACGGCCCCTTACTATGATTTTGTAGAGTTCATCATAACTGGCATGTCCAATATGATTCTAACAAGTTCACCATGATTAGAGAGTTCAATATGATTATGTGAACTTTATCAAGGCTAATAAGTTCAACAAGATTTTGTCAAGCTCATCATGACTAGCCATTTCAATACAATTATGTCGAGTTCGGTATGCTGACAAGTTTAATATAGCTTTTCTAAAGTCACCATGGTGAGTTCATCATTATTTTGTCATGTCCATATCAATGAAAACACATCAATTTATTAAAAATAAAGAACTTTAAAGAATTTACTTCCTGGTGATTTATCCTATTCAAAATGACAATTTTGTTCAATCGTCTTTGTAAGTAAGCTTATCTTTTGAAAATTACTTTATTCTATTATTTTTGCCCTCGGTCTTACTATCCGACTTATTTTTTTTATCGGGATAGCTAATAATCCAGTTTAAGCAAGTAAGACATCAAATGATCCTATAACTTTTGAAAGTCAAGTAAATTCTTAGATCAAACCAACAAATCCTCCATTCAATGAGATAGCGATGGAGCACGAGATTGAACAAGTTATTCGTATTATTACCATCGAAAATTTTGCATTAATGAGTGATTGAGTCAAGTGTATTCTCAAAGCTATTGAGGTGAATAATTATATTGAATAAATGATACATAAACATGCAAATGCCCAAAAAAATTATGTTTTTTATAGCTCAACCAATTCTTACTCAGCTTTTTTTGCTTTGAAGCATCCTTAGACGGGTCGTCATCTTGGATAGGCCTCACCCTTTAACCATAATTTCTCTCTTTATGGAATTAATAATCTAGACTCCCCATTCAAAAATAATTACTCTCGTATGCCTAATATGTGGATTCATCTGAACAAAAATACGAGAGGTACTTGCCCAAAGCCTTGAGGCACTCACTCAAAGCCCAATGGCGCTGTACTAACTAAAATGTAACTCCTAGCATGGTTGACGTCACCCAACTCAAAAATGTCGAGGTCACTTAACCAAGTCAAAAAGACTCATCTCTTTGGAATTTCACATGCACCAATATTGGACCTTGATCATAACCTTTGTGTGTGAAATATAAAAATAAATATATTAATTTATTTCTCTCTTATATTGTTTTTTTTTTTACAATAATCAAGAGCCTATAAATTGAGTGTCAAATTATATATGAACGTACTCCAATAGTATTTTGTATTTTTAATGAAGCAAATAGAATAATCAAAGCATTTATCTCTTAACCACTCTTTTCTCCCTCTCATTTTTCTTCGCTCCATCAATCTCATCTCCCAAAATCAGTTAATACAATTCAGGATTGACCCAAGAATAGTTCAGGATTCAACAGCACTCTCTATCCAATGTGAACCTTGTTGCAGGAGGAAGTCCAACTTCTATGGCTAGACGCTGTCTAAAGAATAAAAAATTATCTATGTTCAATGCTTGAAATTGGATTTGTTTAAATATTTAAAGTTAGCCAATTTGAGTTGTAGAAGCATAATTTTGTTTGGCATAAATTGTCAAATATATAAAACAAAATATAATTAATTTAAACAAATCATTTTAATTCAATTTTTTTAAGTTCAATTTGATGAAACTCAAAGTTAAAATTAATCATAGAAGGTGATTTTGTTAAGCACAAACTGTTCATCTACCTTAATTGTACTCAAAGTTAAAATTAAGCATAATTTTGTTTGGCGAAAGTTGTGTTAAGAAAGGCAGAGGTAGACCTAGGATGACCTGGGCATATAGTATAAAAAATTATGTTAATTTATTAGAATTAAATGAAAATATGACACTAAATAAGACGCAATGGAGAAAAAGGATTCAGGTATCCAACCCCACTTAGTGGGATAAAGGTTTTTGTTGTTTTTGTTGTAAATTGTCAAATATATAATACTAAATATAATTAATTTAAACACATCATGAGAATTTCTATTTTTTTAAGTTCAATTTTATTTTTTTCTTTATGATGAAACTCAAAGTTAAGATTAAGCATAGAAGACGATTTTGTTAACCACAAACCATTCATCTACCTTAATTGTCTTCTAATTAGTAATCTCGTTAACCTAAAGTGAGACTCTATTACCAACTTAAATTAATCTATCTTTTATACTTATTAAGATTAAAATTTTCTTTAATGTTGATCAAACTCATCAATGTGTCAACTTCATAACTTGTAGATAGATGATATAAAATTTAATGCTTGATTTTTGAGTCTTTAGATCCAAATCTTTTTAAATTTTCATAATGTTCATCCTCTTTTAAATTTTTTTAATTAAAAGAATAATTTTTCTAATAGAGTAACAAGCTCAACAAGTATTTCGTGTTTGATTTTATTGTGTTTCTAAACTATCTTGTGAATGAGTAGTACTCTCCTTTAGACGGCTTCAATATTTGAAATCTCCCTTAAACAAGATCAAATCTTGAACGAGTTGAATACTCCTTTTGACGACTACAAATTTTGGACAAGTTATAACTCTTCTCTTGATGATTTCAATTTTTTTAAGAGTTCAACTCTCCATTCAAGCACTTAAAATTTAAACAACTTGAGCTCTCCCTTCAACTGCTGTGATATGATTCACAAAGTACTTGTTGAATTCCAAGGATGAGTTGCCCAAGTACACTAAATTTCATAGGCAAGTTTTCTGAGTGCTTCTCGAATTCCTTGGATTAGTTATCTATTTGTAATAAAATATATATTTCATGCATATTGATTATCAATGTTTTGCTCGTCTACTTATTAAAGCATTCAGGGACCAGCTCTGTGCATCGATCCATGTTTAGCTCTCATTTAGTGAAGTTGGATCAAGATTTACATGTGTTAATACCAAAACACCCTTCGTAAGACTTCTATGATCTCCCAGAATTCCATGTTTAGCTCTCATTTAGTGAAGTTGGATCAAATTTTACATGTGTTAATACCAAAACACCCTTAGTAAGACTTCTAAGATCTCCCAGAATAAATAAATAAATAAATTAAATTGAGTAATCTATATATATATATATATATATAGAGAGAGAGAGAGAGAGAGAGAGAGGTTCTTAATTTTTTATGTCAGTGATATACCAAAAATATATGCATTTTTATACCTATATTTTATACTCATTTTTTGTGATGTTGCACTTCAATGAAAGAAATTTTTATATTTTTTTTCCAGGTTGTTGAAAAGGAAGCAAAAATGATGAAATTTAGAGCAAAAATAAATAAATTGAAAATTTGTTCAGCGCCGACGACATCATTTGACAGAGAGCATTAAATTAAATAGCGGAACGCTGGCGCCGACGGCGCCAATGTCGGTTCAGCCCCTGTTTCTAGAATTTTCGGTTCAGTCCCTGTTTCTAGAAGATTCAACAAATTTGAATGATTTTTGAAGAGTATTTGGAGGCACCTATTGGAGAACCGACTCTAGGCTTTATTTGGGGCCGAAATTGATCAAAAAAGTGACTCTTCCTAACATTTCATCGCCCCAATTCAACCCTCTACGCATCACACATTCCTTCATTTTCATTCCACAATCATTTAGAGTCCATTATTCTTATAATTTAGAGTTTTGTGGTAAGATTAAGTGTGAATTCTTCTCTATGAGTGTTGGAGAAGGAGAAAAGTGAAAGATTTCTTCTTTTTTCATTTCCTAGAAAAGGCTACAAGGGATTTGATCTGAGAAAGAGTTTCAGATAAGTGTTGTTTCTTTATTAGTGTTGTATGAACTTTCTTTTATATATGAAATTTGTGTTTTATTGTATCTTTCTCATAAAGTCTGAGTAATTTACTTTATCTTTCTCCCTACTCTGAGATAAAGTGAAATGAAGAGATAATATAGATATGTCAATATTAAAATATAAAATAAATTATGATGATTTTTCAACTCCAAACTTAATTATTTTTCGATCTGATCAATTGAATTTTTAAAATATGTTGTGAAACATATGCTCCGAGAAATAGAGTATGAGTTCTACAACAGAGTGAGGATTACATTTGATTCCATGAAGGAGAACTTCGTTCATGGAATTAAGTGCAAATAAATAGGAAAATATACTTTGTTGGGTGTAAAATTAGAGAATCTTTAGGGTGACAAATTAAAATCCTCAATTATGACTAAAATACTTAATTTGGTCTTAGTGTTTAAAAACTAAAGCGAGAGTTAGCCTTCAAGTGAAGAGAAGTGGGAGCCAGTATCTTCCTAGCCTAGCCACGAATTTAGGGACTAAACCTGAGATTAGCCAATGATTTTCTATAACAATGTATTAGGGTAGAGAATTAAAACTGCTCTTATTTGACACAATACATATTTAAACCATTTATTTCATCTCATTTTATCAAAATCTTATTGTAGTGGGAAAGATGTTTTTTCACATAAGAAATTTTAATCACATAAACATACTTTAATAGTTTAATAGTTACTGTTTAAACTCTGTATTTCATTTTCGTTAATAGTTAAATAATTTAATTATGATACTATCTCAACATTTGAAATTAGTGACAGTAATTTTGTTTTGATTTTATGTGAATTTTCTAGTAAATTTATCATTTTTTTTATGTGAATTTTCTAGTAAATTTATCATTTCAAATTTAAACTTTTCACGTGGGATCGATATTTGGGGCTTAAATAGAAAGTCTTTTATTACTTAATAACGATACGTATACTTGCGTAGAATCTCAATGTTATTGCTTAAATTTCTAATTAAAAAAATATTGCATCAATCTTTTGGCATAGTTGCATAGCGAAGTCAACTATATAATTTTTACACAACTATATATTTTTGGGATCAATCAGCACAAAAAAATGCATCGAAAATATCACTTATCAAAAAATTGCCCTCTAATCTCATATTAATAGGATTCTTTGCACAAAAGGAAAAAACTACAACACAATCTCATAAACATGAATAGGCATAATACAGTTCTATTAGACGCATAAACATAAAAATCAATACTCTAATAGGTACATGTAGATAATTGTGTTGGATAGTTGATGGAAGGAATCTCGATTTAGTAGGTAAAGATGCAGGTCTTTAAATAGTTTTGTTGACCATGTGATAAACTCACCTTAGCATGACGTAGGCAAATAGCTACTGATGATGGGATGAGTGACATCCAAGATGGGGAGAGAGTTCTATTGTGTTGAAAAACTCATTTTAATCTAATAAGTTAAATATGATTCTAGTTACTTTACCCATAATAATGAGTTTAGGATGACTGTGTGAGTTTCATCATAACTGATGAATTTTGTGAGGGTCATCATAACTGATGAATCCAATATGATTCTAATGAGTTTATCATAATTGATAAAATCAATATAATTCTGTTGAGTTCATCATGACTTGCAAGTTCAATATAATTCAACAAAGTTTATCAAGATTGGCAAGTCCGGTATGATTCTAATGAATTCAACGTGACTTCACTGAGTTCAATACAAGTTCAATATGATTTTGTCGAGTTCAACGCGACTATAGCGAGTTCATAATGAACCTAGAGAACTCATGGTAAACTTAAAGAGTTCATGGTGAAACTAGACAATGTCCTATTTTTATTCTTCCCGCATGATTAGTGTATAAGAAAAATACGTCAACATGAATCTAAAGTTAAACTAACAACGACAAATGGAGAGTTGGACAATGGATGGAGGATCAGGCGATCGGACACTTATAGGGATCATCCGATCGGTCGACAATCTCACGATAAGATAGCTATCCAAAAGCAGACCTAAAGACCGAAGCAGTCTAAGATATGATGATTGGCTCATAGCAGAACCGATCGATACCGAAAATCGACATGGCAATCCAATGATAAACGATCAACTGAAGAGGACGATCAGCGAGCCTCATATCGATCGGATAAGCCCACTTGCTATCTTATTGTATTTAATATATGTATTTTACTAAAAGAAATCCTCAAAAGCTAACGAGGGCAGATCAATAATTACAACATTCATACCACTATGCCTATAAATAAGATATCATTTTACAAAAAGATATTACAAGTTTCTACTGTTTATTATTGTTTCTTCCCTCTCTTTCTCTGTGCTACACTCTATTGTTGTGCTTCCTGTACATTTTTGTATTCAACAATTAGGTTGTTTGCTTAGTTTAAACTTAGAATTGGAGTGGCACTGCCTTAGTTTATGCAATATTTTAGCGTACAATGCTCCCGTGACAACAAATGCCGCATGGCTTGCTTTTAATGACCACAAATAAAAGAAAAGCCAATCACAAATTCCTACCAAACTAAACATGAATTTCCACTTTGAAGCAAATGATAGAAAAGATAATTACGAAAAATTCAATCTAATAAAAGAAGCGCCAGACTAAATACCAAATAGAGGATGCGAAAGAGCAGATAGGGCGACAAAATAAACATCGCAGCTCTTCCACAACGGCGCAGGACAGGGATAAAATATGGAGACGGATGGAGAAAAAGCTCACCACGCTCGAGATGAGCTCGGAAATGGTTCCTATACAAGCCCTCGGAAAGCAGAAACTTGTGGAGGTCCAGCACCTCCAGCCGCATTGATCCTGTCTCCTTCTGAAAACCTAACGCTTACCGGATACAAACGACGCCGGAAGTAGCACTAATGCCGATCGGACCTCAATACCCTACAAGTCGTCCCAAATTCTTTGGCGAAAGGAAAAGATACGCGCGAATCGCTTCTTGGATCCTCTCCTTTCGCGCTCTCGCTCTCTCATTCGAAAATGGAGGACTTCGGAAAGAAAAAAAGAAGGGTAGGGCTGGTCAATTGCTAGAAATTTGAGTGGAATTTTGGCTCCCATAGAAAGAGAAGTAAAACTAGTAAAAAATAAAATTTTGATTCTAATTATTTTTATGTTGATTTTGAGTTGCTTTAACTCGGCCTGAAATCAGTTCGTTCACTGTGAATTAAGCCAATATAGCTTGAAAATTATTAATCGTTTTAAAATTGATTCGAATTTTGCCTCGGATCTTGACTGGATTGAGGAAGAAGGAGCAGAGCTTCTAGCTAAAATTTTGGATCAATTTTTTTTCGAACCAACTATGAGCCAACCCCAACTCTGCTCGAAATCTGATCTTTAGCAGCCCTACCTAACGGGAGCGGCACGTATCATTTAGATGCTTGTCAAAATGAGGATCCATTGATTTATGCTAATAAATAATTTAAAGTATATAGTAATGTAAATAAGTTATAAACAAATAGATTTTCAATACAAATAATATTTTTAATAATTTTGAATTTAAATTTTGATATAAAACTCATCAAAATACAATCATTTATGTATTATAAATAGATGACTAGATAATTATATATATTAAATATATTTTAAAAAACGGTAAATATATATAGATATATAAATATAAAAAAAAAGTTATTATAAGAGTTTACAGCATAATTATATTAATATTATACTTGAAAACTTGGCATTTCAATGTTATATATTAAAATAATGTTACAGCTTCAGCTAGTAAGTCCTAGGCGTCGGGCATGTATTGAACTAGGGTTAAACTCGTAATAGCTAATATATTTAAGATTTTAAATTCATAGTTATATATTTAACTTAATATGTTGTATAAGATTAAAAAATAATAATTTAATTCAAAATTAAAGATAATTAAATAGGTAATTAGGATGGTTTGGTTATATATAATGGGGGCTAGTTCTCCAGTTTGACCTGCGAGTTTTATATGATCTGATTTTCCATTTCGACCGGCAGTTCACATCTACTTTCATTAGTTTAATGCGAAAACATTTCTTGAGATGACATGAATTAACCATATGCTCAGTTCATGAACGAATCGGTTGGTCCTGTTTGATTTTGATTATTTTCTCGTCTCTAGTTGTTTGTATATAGAGCTTTGACAGACTCAAATATGAACACCATATTAATAGAAAGTTGTATGCGTTTTTCAACACAATGTAATTATTCTTATTAATTATATGTTAAGCAGTGTTCAAACCTTATATTTGTTAAGCATTGCATGATATATATTTTTCATGCATTTTCCATGAAATTCACTCAATGACCTTTTTCTTTTAGTATTTTAAGATCCAATCTATGTGTTGTTTGTAGCATAAAATAGTTGTTGTTTATAAGAAGCATGCTCCCACGTTATATTATCTTACAAATTACTGGCTTATCCATTGTGCTACAATAATGTCGTTTCTCATTCAATTTCTTGTAAAATAGTAGACCATCAAGGCCCCGATTTCAACGAGTTTATAGTGAATATGTCAATCTCAACAAGACAAACCCGATGATACCAAAATTGGACAAATTTTAGTCCGAACAAATTTATAAACTAAACAATTTCAAATCCATCTACTATTTCACCTTTTTACAATAGGCAAGTTCGTATTAGCAAAGGAGATTTAGAGCAATTTTTAGAATGTTACGTGCATCACATGTATGAATTATACAACACAAACAATTGGTTCATTTACAATACCCGTTAATTGGTCCCCTTAGTAGAAATCTCGTTAGGACTCGCCTTCCTTTTGCTCATCGTCCCATTGAGGTGGCTCAATATGAAAATACATTAGTGGCTCCTCACTTGAAAGGGTAGGCCACCCTGCATATAATAACTTAAACAAAAAATGATCCCAATGATATAATTACTTTAGTGCATCCATCATACACATATTAATATGTCGGTTGTTCATCTATGATATAAGTAAATTCATTTATGTCACATCAATGATGTCTGATGAGACATCCTTCATAACAAATTATAATGATTTATACTTGAATAGCTTCCTTTTGACATTTGTTGTCGCCTTTGTCTGATCATGGTTTTCACGGCTTGTCACCTATTAATATATTTTTATTTTATCTTTACATCCCAAAAGGATTCTATTTACCAAAGATATGTCCTTGTGAGGACTTGTTTGACCCCTATAAACACATCACCCATTTCAAAATATTTATACATATTCAATACATTTATAGATTGTTTTTTATAGTATTTTGCATTACACTTAACACATAAACCTCTACTTAATTTCATTCTCTCCTTTAATAGTTTATAGATGAAGTCTTCGAGCTCGCTAAGCTTTTCACAATCACATTCATTTTTAATAAGAAAATGTTAACGGTTCATCCTAACCCTCTAAAATTCACAAAAAAAATGAGAGAGAATTATTCAAAAAAGGTTTTCAAATTTTCTCACTCTAAAGCTTGCTAACAAGATATCCTTTTTGTGGGATTTTGTGCAACCCACTTCTTCTTACCTTAATGTGTAGTAGTGTTTACTTCTATGTCAACACCATCCATCTAACCTTAATCTTTAATTGAGAAAAAAGTGAGCTAGAGTGTTCCCTCTCGTTTACATAGTCTCAATAATATCATCAATCTCTTGATTACACCCCGCAAAATATATAAATACAGCTTACATACTTATAGAGATCCAAAATAGCAGATGCATTGAGTTGCCAATATATATACATGATATCAATTTGTGTACCATTTAAAATTTTCTAGATATCGTTGATTAAAATTGATTTATTTATGATGGAAGAGATTAATGACTAATTTATCATGGATATTTGCACCTATGATCATAAGATTATTCTATAAATATATGCCTACTAGAAGGAGGGAATCATAAAATTTTAATGGAAAATATCATCACTGTCATAAATTTTTTTTCTTTGGAGGGGCATCACGAGCTATCCTTCATTTTGTCTAACAAGAGGTTATTGAAGACAATTAATTTATATCTGAAAACTTTAATTTTGATGGAATATGCTACCACTACTTAGATTATACAATAGTTCATACAAAAATTTGGGTTGCTTCTACAAACACCAAAAAAAGTTAATTCATACAAATAATTATAGACATATAATTCTTCTCCATCTTTATAAAGCTGAAGTTGACCAACACTAACCTATAACATTGGTTCTATGGTATTTGTGTTTCTAGAGGTTATTTTATACATATTTTCAATGAAATCACATTTTCACTTAAATTAGGGGAACCATTCATATAATTGACTCATTTGGCCACAAACTTCATTTTTTTGGTTCTTCGTAATGAAAACTTAGTCAGTATCTTTCAAAAATAGATTGAAACCAAAATAGGGAAACAATAAACTTAGCAGTTGATGTCTCATCAAAAAAATTTTATCGTCGAACATGAATTTCAAATCATTTTGAGAAAGAAACATTACACATTCAAATTCAATATCACTTGAGCACTGGTTTATATGGTCAAACTGAGTGTCTCAACTAGAATGACCCAAAGATACTGAAAGTGATCAAATACAGGTTTAAATTAAGCTAGATCAAACACTTAATTGTTGTGGTGTTTCAATTGGAAAGCTAAATGATCTTAAAATTTTGTATGATTATGGTCAAATTAAGCATCTAGAAAGTTAATTCAACTATGATGTCATTTTGAAACTTAAATATTAAATTTTATTAAAAAAATCAATGTGGATCAGCCAAGAATGTGTTCTAGGAGATGTCTAGTTTACCAAAATCCCCTTAAAAAAATTATAAATAGGCTTCAATTATTCGCTCAAAAGGGAAGAAGAAGAGAAAAGGGAATTGATTGCTAAAGCTTATAAACTCTTGAAGTCCCCGCAGTTGTCGATAGTCCTTCGAATAATGGCCGACCACTAAAGCTCAATTGTTGCCGACTACCAAAGATTATCATCTACCAGCAGAGGTCACAGTCAATCACTAGCTATTGTCGATCACTGCCAGCAATAACTTTGACCAAAAGTAATTGCTACAGCTAAATACGACGGTTGTAGCTACCAACCACGACTATTATGGCTAACGACTATTATTGAGGCCAAAAAATGAAATTAGTGCAGTCTAGTTAGTCTATTGTAGCCAAACTACTATTATAAAGCTATGATCATCAAATTTCATAATCCCATCTTCCATGGCCCAAATGAAGAGTAGATCTAAGAACTCGTGATTACATAATGAATGATTTTAACAATGTTAGTTCTCGTGTTTATTTTTTCCTAGAGTTTTTTCACATGAAAAATCTTAGTGTCTTTTCCCGCCACAATTGATCTTCGTGAAACACTAAGATGTTAAATTATCATTAAAACGTCACAAATTTGCAAGCACCTAACCCCACTCAACTGCAATCTCATCAAAAACATTTTTTACAGCTTCTTAATTAAAAAAATGGAATATAAGATGCAAAATTATTAACTCTTAGAAATACATAAGAAGCGAATTTTCTAGGGATTTTTTTCTCTCTTTCAAGAACTTTTATTGTCAATACATTTATTAATTTGTTATCTAAAAATAAAATTTTAATTTAAAATCAAATAAGTTAGTTGCAATAACAATTGAGTGAGAATTTATATTTTTTTTAATTTATTATTATTTTTACCTCTAGGGATTTATTTTTTATTTAAATAAGTTAGTTGCAATAACAAACTATAATTCTTTGTTTTAAAGTGTGTGATGGTGTGATTCAAAACTACTTATAATAAGAAAAAAATTAGTTCACGATCCTCTGGGAATTAAAGGTCTAAAATAATGATAGTGGCAGTGGCTTAAAACTACATGCAAGTTATAATTATTTGTTAGCAAATTTCTTAGTGATTTTAGTTTTGTCATCTTGCAATTACCATTACTTAAAAGAGAGATTTACATTATATCACACAATTCTTATGTATTTGCAAACCTAGCAACGATATGTCGATGTATAATTATATAACAACTGATTTTCCAAAATGACATTTTATGCAAATTTTTTTGATGTAATTGTGGCCCCGAGATGTTAACTAGTAAATATGAAATTTTAGATAATAGAGATATAGATAAATGAGAATTGTATGGTCCATATGTATATCTTTTATTTAAGAAAAAATAGGTCAAATAATATGATTCACAAAATCATTTTAATTAAATTCAAATTTAGGCATCATTTTTTTATAAGAAATTCAATTGAATTTTATAGATTAAATGATTATATTCAAAAGTTTTAATAACTCTGATTTGACATACTTTTAATGGAGATGACAAGTTTTGATAAAATGAAATGTAAGCATAATAATTTGGAGCACAAAATGTCTAAATTAAGCTATATTAGATTGTATCATGCCGACTTGAGCTAGTCTATAAGGGGTCAACACCCCCTCTATTTCCATGCACATAACTTTGTAATTGTAGGTTGAGCCCCTTAAGTTAGTGTCATGAATAAGTGTTTACTCTAATTCACTAAAGTTATGAACTATGATTTTAATTACTAAGAATCTCTAGTAGTATTAATAGATTGTCATAAAAGAATTATTGACTTATTAATAAATTGTATAAGCCATTGCTAACCCTTTTTGATAGGTAACATGTTATTTATTGAAGCCATTGAAATATTGAATTGTGCTCAAGCATTTATTACTATGCAGATTCCAATGTACCCAACAATTAGAAAACTCTTTATTTCATATAAAGCGGGAGAAATATTTAGCTTAAAGATTATATATATATATATATATATATATATATATATATATATATATATATATACATACATACATACATACATACATACATACATACATACATACACGATAGATAAAGTTTTCAACCTCATTAAAATCCTTTTGAGCACAAATTGAGTACAATTTTCATCTCAAAGTTCCAACTTTACACATGTATTTACTTTACATCATTTGCACTCATTTTGTGTAAATATTATATAAATATTACATAAGTTATTGAAAACTTTTGACATTGCTAATGTTTTAGATGACTTTAGAAGAATATTTCCCATACATTATCTATGAGTGGACATTGAGTGATGATTTTGCTCATAATAAAGATGATGGTATGCTTACCCTTCAGAACAAAAAAGGATTTTGAGGATTTATCTGCCCCCACGAGAACTTGAGTGAGCTTTATAGTTGCAAGCACGTACCATGCAATTCCAGCATAAGTTGGGGATTTTTTGTCGATCACGCACATCAATTATGTAAATCTTAATATATCAAGTTGCACAAATATAGATTGCGTGCACATTAGTGTATAAAGTATTTTTTTTCAAGATTTCTCATGGAACATTTACTTCATATGTATGCATGCATGTCACTATTGACATAATTAAATAACTACAAACAATAGTAGTTATTGCAATCATTTTTTTTATGTATAAATAAAGTGCTCTATCTTAACAATTGCTTACTCAAATCACCATTTGTGACAATAATTAGCTTGTTTATTTCACATTATTATTGCTTATATTTTTATTTGTTGTTCAAAAACTCATATTAGCTTAATCATATGTCGGGCATCATCACTTATTTGTATTGATATATGTGCACGAACAGTTTAATTGGATACATATGCCTTCACTTATAAGAGTTTTTACATACATAACACCTAATATATTATGATTTACATATGTCACACCAAAAATTTAATATTTACATATAAAGCCCAAGCACTCTCTTCTTCTCCGGTTCGAATCTCATTAATTAGGTCATCATGATCGGAATAGCGCCCACCGCCGACAAGCTTCTGCAGCAATGGTGCCGCTACCACTTTCAAGTCGAAGTCTTGGTCCTCCCATTCTCAGCTCAATCCCGATCAATCTTTATATATAAATATAAAAATTTGGGTGTGACATGTAAATACCAATGTTTTGGGCGTTATGCATGTAAAAAACCCCTAAAAATAATGAGAAAGTTATTTATAATTACGGTACAGTTTGTACAAATGCTCTATTTTTTTGTAATCAGTGCGAAGGCCCCCACAATTCTCATATATTAGATGCCTGCTTGTACCAGTGATTACATAGGTTGACAGCTGGAAGATCCAACGGCTAGATTTCCAAATCAGAGTAGGTCTCCTTTTAATGGTCTGCATATGCAAACGAGGAGATACCTGCATGCATGCATGCATGCATGCACGTGGTGGTTGTCACGTAATCGTCTTCTCTGCTCCTCACGTTCTCCAGATTGCATGCAATGCACTGGCATTAGAAGCAAAAACAATAAACGCAGGCGGCTTTTAATTCATTGTTTTTTTCTATTTTTTCATATTTACGAGTGCATCGGCCAGTTTTTAATGATTATTATTAAAGAGATTTAGGTACATATGAAATATTTTTTTATTTAATATACAAATTTTCATGACCGGTTGCAATTTTTTTTTTCGGAGAACTATCTTCTGAAGACCCCAAGCTTCACTTTGTCAATTTTCTTGAACTTTATGTCACCTTCTGATACGATGGCGTCCTTAGTGTTATTGTCGTCAGACAGGAAATTTTTTTTTTCTTAAGGGATAAAGCTAATGCATGACTTAACTCACTTGCCACATAATTAATCACGACCTGTAATAACTTAGCCCATAAGTTCCTGGCCGAATACTTTCCACCATAAAAAACTACAAAGCTTAGAAATGATATTATTTCATTCGCTTAAATTGATAGAGAGTATATTTATGAGGCACGCGAGAGATTCAATAAATTACTTAGGAGGTGCCCACACCACGCCCTTCCTGATTGGTTAGTCATTCAATTTTTTTCTAACGAATTAGTGGGTTCCCTGAGATCCATAATAAATGCTGATGCAAGAGGATTGTTGATGTCTAAACATTTTGATGAAGCATGCCAACTGACAAAGGAAATGACCAAAAATAATTTTTAATGGCTTGTTGAGAGAATTACAGTGTACATGAGTTTGATGTATTAGTTATTGTGGTGAGTCAGGTAGCTGCAATTTCTATAAATTAGATAACTTGAGGATGATTTCAATACAGGGACTTTCACCTAATGATGGATTGATTCATGGACCAGTGGTAGATTCAAGTATCTCTTTCTTATAAACCGTTAATGTCATAGGAAAGGAGAGTCATACATAATCTCTATTCAAACACCTACAACCCAACCGAGCAAAACCACCCAAATTTTTCAAGGAACAATAAGAACGAGCAATGGGAAAACCCTTAAAATAACCCTATATGAGTTGACCAAACCAAGGAAATAACTCACTTCTTTTCTTTCCTGATCACATTTATCTTTTTTGGGGCATATGTCGGAGTAGGTAGATACCCCGCCAAGACCATTATGTATGGGTTGAGCGTCCTGTTGCTTGTGCCTCCGAGATGATGCCTACTCAGCAATCTGAAAAACATTGATAAAATATGAACAACTCAACCCTTGACCATATTTACAAGACATGTTGAGCACAAAAATAAATGAAGAACTGATTATTGAATTTTCTTAATTTATGCGACATGATTAATATACTAATTTCCCCGTCCTTATTGCAACGGTTACCATTAAGAAACATAAAATTTTGGGAAACTAATAAGTATATACTAGAACTAATGACACAAATCTCAAATAAAATGAACGACAAATAACCGTAAAGCAGATGAAGCCATGTTTTTAAACCTGAGACAGGTCAAAGCTTTGGTGACGGTCTCCCGCTTGATGGCGATAAGATCTGTGAAGGGAGAGATGTAATTCATTATAACTGCATAGTCTCATTGGATACCTCACATAAGCAGCGATAAGATCTACCTAAGACATTGCAAATATAAGTATTTGGTTGAGGAGATGAATTATCTAGGTAGACAATACATAGGCCCCGTAAGATTTTAGCCGAAGCGATAAATGAGTCGTCAACCAACCAAACGACAAAAACACAGACAAAAATACCCTGATCGCTACTGGATGACAGACCAGCTCTTGCCACAATGAACGAGATTGTTGTTCGACTGAACTCCTCAGTCAACCAAACACATGCCACAGTCACCACCCAGTCGATCGCTTCACTCGGTCGCATTCTAGCGAATCGACAAACCAATTACTGTCATATCAAATTGAAATTACAATACATGTATGAAATGACATCAATATAATTTATTAGAGCATTAGTTATATCAAGAACAAATTCAATAACTATTCCTATCTTTTTGTATTTGTATAAAAAGCATTCTTATAAGTAAGAGAAAAAGTGAAAACCAAAGTGAGGCAGGCCATTAAGACTCCCCCGGTTCCCTTTGATATCACATCCACTCGACTTTTAACACTCGATGTGCGTTCACAAAAGACAAACTGAGAACCAATAATTATAAATTAGAAAAAAAAAATACATCTACTAATTGTAGTTATACAGTTGTTTCAAATAAGCTTACATATTTAATTTAGGAAGATTTACACACACACTCCCCAATTCCTATGCATTTACATATTTAACACCTAAACTTCAATTTTTACATATGTACCACCTTACACCAGACATAGAAACGTGCATTTCAACTACTTAAAATTAAGATATTGATATTTTGATGTGATATATGGAAGATTTATATGGTAAAAGTGTAAAAAAATAAAGTCTAGTTTTCTTATAACTATCATATTTTAATAGGTCAGGCTGAAAAAAAAAACAGTTTTCGATAAAAAAATAACGAGAAATCAATTTTCCGAATGGTGACATATATATATAAATTCAAAACCTCTTGGTTGATAGACTTATGATTTGTTTGGGTCTTTGGGTAGCTTAAACTTCTTAAAAAGATTATTGTATAGTTGAGAAGTGGGCTATCTAAAAAATTTGTCATTTGCGAACAACTCGTGTTCGACCCGACGAGTAACTCATGCTCAAATAGTCTGTCAAGCAAGCGAGTCTAATACGAGCAATTTATTTAGACCTGGATTTATAAACTGCCGAAAACAAACAAAATTTTGTTGGTTCATGTTTAACTTATTTTAGCACGAAATAATTAAATAATTAAATAATAATAATTTTATTTTCTCTCTATTTTATTTTATTTATTCCATATTAAAAAAAAAATGATCTTGAGAGATTTGGATGGTATGAATGTTAACAAGTAAAGTTTAAGTGCTAGATACTTAAATACAAAGGAATTGGCAGGTATGTATTTAATGGCAGAACAACAAAGAAAAGAAAATCAAATGTGCTACTCATTGCCCTATCCTTCGTCATTTGTTTGTTTAGGTCTGAGACATGTTAAAAAGCTGGAATTGGCTGGCATGTTCATAAATGACCGAAAAAAATAAAGTCACGATGTAGTTTTACTTCTACTATTTAGTCCCACATTTGTAGGAGAGATTTGCATACAACATTAGAGTTGCCTAAATATTGAGAAATCCTTTTTTTCAAACACAATAACTTTGTAGCCGTCGAAAGTTCAATTTATTAAGTTCTAATTTGGGTCACAACCCAAACTTTAATCGAGCAGAACACAATTAAACTATTCACGAGCAAATTTAAACATGAACGAAAAAAATTGAACAAATGCAAAACACGAACAAGTTTTGGGCTTGTTAGCTGCACAACTGCGAGTAGATACAAGTAAATTATTCTTCAAACTAAATTATGATAACAATCTAAAACACAGAGCAAATAAATAATGATCCCAAATTGACTCTCAAACAAGTCAAGATTGCTTGCAAATAAAATTTTCAAAAATTAAGAAAGTAGGAAGCCATTAAATTATTTATTACAGAATATGATTTAAAAAATCAGAATTCCAATTATTTATTTATTTATTTATTTTAAAGCTTGAATCACGAGGAACAGTGCAAGGGTTAAAGCGTCATTTCACAGCTGAGATCTGTGGTGCCTGCCTGAGTGGTGGGTCCGTCGTAATTTAACAAAGTCTAGCCGGGGTACTACCGTCTTTTGATATTATTCTAAAAAAAGATACCATATTCGTCATCTGTAGTCACGCCCGAGTCCCTGACAAGTTGCTCCAACCACACTATAATAGAAATTTAAATACCAAAAATGCCACTGAACGACCCCTTCTATCTTCCTTTCCGTCTCTCTCTTTCCCCCCGTTCGCTCCACTCATTTCCATTGCTTCTTTCACCTCTCGCTCTCTCTTGCCCTCCCGGCTCCGCCCATCTAAGAATGTCGGAGATACCGATCTCCGGCGACGGAGATGCGGCTGCCAGCTCGTTCCCGCTGGAGATGTGTCGGGGGCGCCCGCCGGCGCGAGGTACAAGATGATGTCGCCTGCTCGGCTTCCTATAACGCGATCGCCCTGCCTTACGATTCCGCCTGGATTCAGCCCCGGTGCGCTGCTCGAGTCACCCGTCCTCCTCACGAACATGAAGGTATTAGATCTGACTTCTTCGAATAGATTTCAACTGATTAATCTGGTTTTCTGCTGGATACTTCGAATTTTCTGAAACCCTTGAGAAACCCCCTTCGCTCAAGCTCAGATCAGTAAAGTTATTTGATATTGATTCGCCACTTGCTCTGCTTCATTTACCTCACTTGGTGGGAAATGGATTAATCTCCTTGACGAGTTTTAAGTGCAGCGACATCTTTCCTTTTACCATGGTTTTCTGAAAACTTGGTCTTGTATTTAGTGAAAATATTTTGTTTTGGCTTTATGCCTTTGTTCTAGTAATGATGTGATATCTTATGCTCTGCATGGGAAAGAAGCTGGTGGAATTTTTGTAGGTGGTTCCTCTAACTCGATTCGGATGCCCACATTTAGATATTGGACTTCTGGAGCACCATGTGAAAATTATTGTTAAAGTGGTTTCTTTTGTTATTTTCCTTGAGTTGGAATATGTCCTTGACTGGAGAACATTCCAATAGTTCCCAATTTTCGCTGGGACACGTTTCTCTCGGTTGTATTTTTGTAGGCGCACCTCCTGTTTCTTCTCCTTTCTGTCTGCTTGTGTAATTTGGGAGAGCAAGGAGTTCACTTTGCAGGCTCTAATGCTGAGAAGAAGCAGAGGTGGATTTATTTATTTTATTTATTTTTGGTTTCTTTATAGGGCTACCATGAAGTTTCTTCCAATTCCCTTTTTCAGGGTTGCAATTATGATTTGAAGCTTTGCATTACTTGAAAATGCAAATATTTGCAAATAAAGCTCTGAAATGATGTGTGAAGCCAGTAATTTGGTTTACTTTTAATACGAATTTGTCTCAGTCCTGAGAGTTAATTTTTAGTAATTATATGATTTTTCTTCAGAAGTAATTTATGCTTGAAGTGAGTGATCCATTATAGTGGCGTCATGATTTTTTTGGTTGTGTGGATTCAGTTGCTGTCGTGCACCCATTCGTTTTTGATGGATCAAATATTGGTGGGGGATATATTTCACTGAATAAATTTGTCTGAAGACTCTTTTCCTGATCATTAGTAACCCCTTGTGCCTCCACCATAGTCGTGCTTACTTAGACTATATGTGACCTTTTGTACTTGATACGTGCATCACTTTGCAAGCCCTGCAGCTTAGACCTATGTAATCTTTTTCCCCATTAAGTTTAGTCCACAGCAAACCTCCTTCTGAATCTTTTCACATCCCAAACATTCATACGCTCTAGATGTATGATTTTGAATAATTTCTAATGTCCGGTAAGAAGTTTTTCTCTTTACTAATCATTACCATAATAGTGATAATGCATATCTAACTTTTGCATTTTAACTTCTTGTCAATAATTATTATTTAGATTGGGATGATAATCCTTAAAGTCCGTATTATCATTATCCTTCATGTTACAATTCCTTTCTTCACATCTTTATGACATCACAGTGTTCTCAACACTTGTAATATCATCTCTTTGGTGATCTAGCAGACCAACAATATCACCAAAAGGCCCAATGAGGTCTATTAGCCTACATAACTATATAAGCTTGTATGGAAGTTTAAATGATCTATTTATATAATCTTCACATCATTTCCAATATCACGATACATATTACGAATTATAATCAATATACTAGAAATGCTTATTATGTTGATTGATTTTTTTAGTGGGATTTACATACATAGCACTTAAAACTGATAATATTACATACTTCACACCCAAACTTCAACATTTACATCTTGAAGAGTCTCATTAACAATATTAATTTATTAAACGATCTCGCCGAAGCTCGCTAGAAGGGAAAGTGAAGAGAAGTTGAAGCTCACGAAGCAGCAAGTGGGGAAGTCGGAGAGAAAGGGTTTTACACTTTCACACAACACTAGATCCCACACTCTCCTACGCTCTCTTCATTTTCTATCTCGAGTACTCATTAAAAACCACAGTTTCTCTGTTATTCTCCTAAAGCCATACAACTCCCTCTCACGACCCGATCTCCCTCCCACGACCAAACCCGAGAGCTCCCCTTTCCTCATACAACAAAACACGGTTAATTCCTACTATCTACGAGCTCCTCCGCAGCAGATTCCCAAAAATACAACCATTTCTCAATTTTCTCGTTCTTGAATGTCGTTGCTCTCGCCGTCTCAAATTCCTTAGTTCGATAATGCCAAACCCAGGCTTCTCCTTGCAGTCACTGCAGCTCACGCTGATGATATTCTGCAGCAGTTGCTGCAGCTCACGCCGATTATATCTTGCAGCGAGCCCATTATTTTTTCCTCCGCCGACCAACCACATCACATCATCTCTCTCTGATTTTCCATCTTATACTTCCCAGCTATTTCGAAAGTCCGACATAGCACTGACAGCTTCGCCAGACTTCCCGTGCGAAGAGTAGAAGGTTACATTGATAGAGGGAGACGGGAAGTGTGTTTTCTATGCCTATTCAGGGTTTTAGGTGCCTATTCCGTAAAGAAGAGTGTAGTTTTGAGTCTGTGGCATATGTAAAATCATATGTTTTAAGTACTATGTATGTAAAAACCCTTTTATATCATCACATAATAATAAAGCTGATGCTACGTATAATGATGCTTGGTCTCCTTATTTAAGTATTATGATGAATGATCTGCATAATGGTCCTATCAACCGCAACCCTACAATCGATGCATTGACTATGACGAATGTTCATCTCCTTCAACTCCCCTTGTTAGGATTGACATCACTAGCCTTATTCCCAGCTGTCCTTATGCACACCAATTTTAGCATGCATATTGAAGGAAATCATGGGTACCGGTACATCACAATGCAAGGGCTGATGTCATAAAATAATGCATCTTACCATGAAGCACAGGTTTAGAATGCTTTTTAATCAATAACTAATCTAAATTCCTCCAAAAAATGAACAAAACCATTGAAGATGTCAAGTACAATGTGCCATAATCTATGATGATTATGCGATTACAACTTGTTTGGAGAACATTGTCGTATATAAGTTGTTGAGTCTTTCACCGATGCATCGTTTGTGCTCGTTGAGATTATTTTTGCCATTTTTAGGGCTATTGATTTATCATATTGGGTTGAGGTTGACCTATAGCTTGCATTTGGAGATTATACATAGATAAATGATGCACCTTAGTTTATGGATTATTCTACTAATAGTTATGGATGCTCTTACCGAACATTTATAGGAGGATGTACCTTGGTGTATGTTTTCGCTGATGACATCCTTCTTGTGGATACACCTAGATAAAGAGTTAAGGAAAAACTTGAATTATGAAGGTTTTCATTGGAGTCAGAAGGCCTTTGTTTGAAATGTAGGAACGCGATGATCGAGTATGTTATAGTTTTCGGGTTTAAAGTATGCTTCCACTTTGCTTTAATAAATATTTCAATTTTATTTCTTGTGTTAAATAGGCATTGAGGACACATTATACCTTAATTCATTGGATTAAATTAGTTTTATTATGTATTAGGATTCTACACTCTATAAAATTGACTCTGAGTTCCATAAAGGGAATTATTGATGCTTACTGAATGAAATATTGGATCCTTTCTCTCTTCTTGCGCTTTTCCGCTCCTCTTCTCTTCCTCTCTCTTCCTGTGTATCATGGTTCCCTGTTCTTCATTCTCTACAACGTGCTTGTTATAAACATGCTGGGAAAGAAATCCTTGATGGTGTAGTTGAGTTTACTAAAAATTGGAATAATTATATAAATATTTGATAAAACTGTAATTTAAATATAAGAAATGATTATATTAGAATGATGGATCAAGTAAACCCTATTAATGACATGGTAGTGAAAGTGTGGGTATTTCCATTGCACAACAGAAAACTTGCCAATAAGTGTGGAAATTCAAGATCCATTTGTGACTTTGGATATCTGTCAATCATTTATTTGGGAGAAACTATGACTGCTATTTTTTTAGAATCCATATTAGAAATTCATAAGGAGGTAGAAAACAATCGCGGGGAGACGTCAAGAGTAGCTACGGTAATTCAAGAACCTATTTAGGAATTTTGTGTGAACGAGGCAACAATTGAAGCTAACCGGTCACTAAAATTAGGCAAACCGGATCCTACTGTCTCCCCAGTGTTAGTTATGTTGGGTTGTATGTGGAGCTGAAGCACAGACAGAGCACCCGATGCTATGCGCCGGTTGTGGGCGAATATGCGTCCGCTTCTGGGCGCAGCTTCACAGAGGAGCCGACGCATGCTATGGGCAAATATGCGCCCACTTATATGTGGGGGCTGTTTGACTCCAGAGATGTTTGCGCATAAGCGCCAACCTTTGGGCGCCTAAGCGCTCAACTTAGGCGACGTGCGACAGATACTTTGGCGCAAAGGCGCCAAGTTCGGGCGCCCATGCGACCGAAGCAGTTTGCACACGAATTAATTGGTTCTTAAGCCAATTTCGAGCGGTGTAAGTGGTTGAAGTGGGTTTTCCTCCTGAAGTTCTTCGACAAGCATCTTAGTAAAGGTGAGAAGGGTCGAAGATGTGGATTTCTGTAATTCGACATGATTCTTGCATCAGATTGGAGAAGGAAGGTTGTGGAGAGTGTCATGTAAGTTTTCTTATTTGTAGAGAGGAAACTGGTGTGAGATGTTTGCAAAAACTTCATGAATTTCATAGTGAAATTTCTGGTGGTGTGGCTTCGTGGTTTCTTCTCGTTCTCTGGTTTTTCCACTTAAAATTCTCATGTGTTTTTTAGATTTCTTTGATTGTGCTTTTGTTTATAATTTTTGTTCCGGTTTTCTCAGATCTTGTGCAATCTTGTTATTTTGTGGTGTGGTTTAATTTCTAATTGATCATAAACCCTGATAAAGTTGGGAATTGCTCTTTGGATTCCCATTAAACAGACATCAGGGCGGGGTGTGATTTTAGTGAGAGCAATTGCCTAAGAAGCAATGTTCAATGTGGATAAGTTCATCCAAAGTTCAATGGAACGAACTTTGCTTTCTGGAAGATACAAGTGGATGATTTGTTGTATCAGGAAAAATTATATTTGTCATTGCAAGGAATCACAAGGAAGCCTTAGTATATGTCTATGGAGTAATGAGAAGAGTTGGATCGAATAACATTGGTTCTGATCCGGTGCATTTTTATCATATGTTGCGTTCAACATTGTGAATGAGAGAACTACGGTGGATCTCATGACGGCTCCGATTAAGATTTATGTAAAACATTTTTCTTTCAATGATATTTTGCTGATGAATAAATTATTCAACATGAAGATGCTGAATGATAATACATCGACATATTATCTCAATAACTTCAACATTGTGACGAGCCAGTTGTGTTTTGCAGGGTTTAAGTTTGATGATAAGTCAGAGCACTGGTGATACTATCTTCACTGCAAGACAACTGAGATGGTTTGTTAACGACGATGAGTAATTCTTTAGGGACTTCGAATTTGAACTTTGATGATATCGTAGGTCTGATGCTGAATGAAGAAGTTCGTAGAAAAAGAGAGAATGGTGAATCTTCAGGCTTTGCATTGGATGCTCATAACAGAGGAAGATATCTGGGCAGAATATCAGACAGAGGTAGATCCAAGTCCATGAAAGTAAAGCCCCAGTTAAGCAGAGGAGAATGTCGAAACTGCGGTAATAAGAGACATTTCAAGATGGATTGCAAAGCTCAAAGGAAAGTCGAACAGGAAAGTAGTTACTCTACTAATATCTCCACTTATGAAATCCAAAATGACTCCCTGACGTTATTTATAGTCAGTACTGAATCTTGAATAGTGGATTCAGGTGCCTCTTTTCACGCTTGCCCCAAGAAAGAGATATTTAAAAACTTTACTCAGAGTGTTTAAAGGAAGATTTATTTGGGAGATAACGAGGTTTTTATTGTAGTAAGAAAGAGTGGTGTTGATATCAGGTTGCCGAATGAAACAGTATGTAAGCTTTTTGAAGTAAAATATGATCCAAGTTTGAAGAGAAATCTCATCTCTATGAACCAGTTGGGAAAGTCAGGACTCATATCAACTTTCTCAAATGATTCGTGGAGGGTGATCAGGGGTATTAGTGATGGCTCGAGGCAACATTGATGACTATCTGATCAATGAAATGACTGATTTTATTGATGTGACTGGAACCAGGTTGGATACATTTCTGTGGCACCGTAGACTTGACCATATGAGCGAGAAAAGGTATGAAGTTCCTGCTTTCAAAGAATAAGCTTTAAGATTTGAAATCAGTTGATCTGAATTTTTGTGAAGACTATATATATATGACAAGTAAAATGTTTCTTTCTCCAAGAGTTAGACAGTAGTGAAATCAAATAAACTGGAGTTAGTGCATACTGATGTATGAGGTCCTACTCTAGTTTAGTCCATTGGATGGTTTGGTCTATTATCTCTTTTGTTGATGATCTCACGAGAAATGTATGAGTTTATTTCGTAAAGCAAATATCTGATATATTTGAAGTCTTTAAGAAACGGAAGATTATGGTAGAAAATGATATAAATTTGAAGTTGAAGTGTCTCAGATCAGATAATGGAGGCGAGTACCGTGATTAAAAGTTCAGAAATTTCTGTGGTACAGATGGAGTCAGACATGAGTTCACTGTCCTAATGACACCGCGTTAGAATGGTGCGGCTGAGCGCATGAACCAAACAATAACAGAGCGTGCTAGGAGCATGCAGTTTACCAAAACGGTTTTAGGCTGAAGCAGTAAGTACTGCAATTTGTCTGATTAATCGTAATTCATCAGTACCTTTGAAGGAAGTCTTATCTGAAAAAGTTTGGGGTGACAAAAATGTATGTCTATCTCATTCAAGAGTATTTGATTTTTTCTGCATATGTGCATATTAATGCCCAAGAACAAGCTTGACTCGAAATCTGTAAAGTGCACTTTCATTTGATATGACTGATAAATTTGGGTACTAGTTCTGGCATTATCATAATCAGAAATTCATCAGAAGTAGAGACGTCACTTTCAATGAAATGAAGATGTACAAGGACAGGGTTAGAACTTAGGAAAGCCCATCGACTACTTTTGAAGAATCCAAATATGTTGAGATAGAAGGTACTGGTGATGAAGGTGGAGAAACAAGAAGTCCTCAACCAAGAGCATTGGAAATTCCACCTGCTACAAAAGTCAGAAGATATAGCAGTGATACGATCTGTACACAAGGATTCTCCTTTATGTTTTTTGTTACTAACTGATAGTGGTGAATCAGAGTGCTTTGAGAAGACCACTCAAGTTGAAGATTCAAGGAAGAGAGTGCTTGACATGGATAAATAAATACAATCTTTGGAGTCAAATCAGACTTGAGATTTGACGACATTACCAAATGACGAAATAATACTATACAATAAGTGGATCTATAGGCTGAAAGAGGAGTCATATGGTACCAAGCACTACAAGGAGTGTATTACTCAGAAATTTTCTCAGTGGTGAAGATGGCGATTGTCAGAGTTGTGTTCAGTCTCGTGGCAGAAGATCTACACCTTTAGTACATGGATGTAAAAATAGCTTTCTACATGGAGATCTGGAAGATGAGCTATACATGGTGCAACCACAAGGTTAAAATTTTCCAGACAAAGAAGGTTTGATCTACAGATTGAAGAAGAGTATCTATGACTTGAAGTAGGGCCCTAGACACTGGTACAAGAAGTTCAACAGGTTTATGTTAGATAATGAGTACTTGAAGTGGCAAACAAACTATTTTTGCTTCATCAAACACTCTAGTAATTGTTATATTTTATTTTTTTTTATGTGAATGACAAGCTGATTGCAGGGGCAGATATAGAGAAAATCAAGAACTTGAAGAAACAATTATCAAGTGAGTTCGAGATGAAGGATTTAGGTCGAATTAGAAAGATCTTCGGGATGAGAATCAGCAGTGACATAAGTGCAGGAACACTGAAGTTGTCTCAGACATAATATGCTGAGATGATCCTACAGAGGTTCAACATGAGGCAAAATCAATTAGCTTTTCATTAGATAGTCACTTCAAACTTTCTAAGGAGCTATCGCCTAACTCTGAAGCAGAGTAAACGCAAATGGAGAGAACTCCGTATGCTTTAGCAGTTGGAAGTTTGATACATGCAATGATTTTTACAAGGTCAGATATTGTATATGCATTGAGAGTGGTTAGCAGGTACATGGACAATACAAAAAGGCATTGAGAGGCGGAAAAGTGAATTCTCGGGTAATTAAGGAGAATAATCAACTGGGCACTTTGTTATGAAAGTGCAGGGATTAGTCAACAGAGATTTATAGATTCAGATGTGGCAGGAGATTTGTTGATTCCAAGTTGCAGAAGATCGTTGCACTTTCAACTACGGAGACCAAATATATTTCTATTATTGTGGCTAGCAAGGAGATGATTTGATTACGGAGTTTCATGACAGAATTTGACATAGTGCAGCGGATTTGAAAACTCTACAGTGACAGTATGAGTGTGATTCATTTTGCTAGAAATGCTGTTTTTCATATCATAATGAAACACATTCGCTCTTTGCTTAAAGATGAGTAGTTGTTCCTGGAGAAGATATGCACAGCTCAGAATCCTACAGATATGTTGAGGAAGGTTGCGACTATTGATAAATTGAAGCTATGTTTGGCTTTGGTTGTGTTTCATGAAGGTTGAGATCGGGGGTGAGCTGCACCACAGTACGTAACTATGAATGTGATTTTGATGGAGGTATAGGTACAGAGGACTATTGCTTGGTTTTATCGTCTCCAAGTGGGAGATTGTTGGGTTTTATGTAGAGCCAAAGTACATACAGAGCACCAGGCGCATATGCGCCGGGTTGTGGGTGCATATGCGCTCACTTATGGGCTCTCAAGCACATATTTGGGCTTTTCTTCACAGAGGAGCCAATGCATATGGGCGCATATGCACCCACTTATATGTGGGTACTGTTTGATTCTAGAGATGTTGGCGCATAAACGCCTAGAGACTTTGTCGCAAAGGCGTCAAGCGCTCAGAGTTGTTTGTACATGAATTAATTGGTTCTTAAGCCAATTTCAAACGATATAAGTGTGTGAAGTGGTTTTTCCCTATGAAGTTCTTCGACAAGCACCCGGTGAAGATGAGAAGGGTCGAAGACGTGGATTCTGTAATTCAATGTGATTCTTGTGTCAGATTGGAGAAGAAAGATTGTAGAGCGTGTTCTGAAGTTTCCTTATTTGTAGAAAGGAAACTGGTAAGAGTTCTTTTTAAAAAATTTCTAAATTTCATCGTAAAATTTCTTGCTGTGTGACTCCATGGTTTTTTCTGCTCTTGGGTTTTTCAATATAAAATTCTCGTGTGTTTTTTTGATTTCTTTGATTGTGCTTCTGTTCATAATTTTCTGTTCCGATTTTCTTGAATCTTATGCGATCCTGTTGTTTCGCGGTGAGTTTTAGTATCTAATTGATCATAAGCCCCGGTAAAGTTGGAAATTGTTCTTGGGATTCCTGTCAAGTTCTTTTCTATATTTGCTTTGTTCAATCCAGGAAAGACACCCCCAACATGCTTTGTAGAAGAAGAATAAAATATCATGTGCTTGCTAATTTTTTCCTTTTGTTTTCCCGACATTTGATCGGCCTCTATATAAATACTACATTTTACTTGCTCATTGGAGTAAAAATTAAGTGTCTTTTTTCTCTTTGTTGTTCCTACAACTCTTATCTCTCTATGTTGTCTTTTTCAACAGTAAAACAAGTTTATAAAGTTAAATTGAAATGATTAGAGAGAAGCTAAAGAAACTGTGACATTGTTAATAATTTCAGCAGAATGACCTTCACAAGATAGAGTTAACATCTTATTCAACACGTAATATGAATGAATTAAGGAGGGAGATTATTAAATCTGACTCCCAATATTTGGGATAAGGCTAACACTTATGTTGGTGGTGTTATATAACTGTCATCATTTTCTTATTAGGAGTTTCTTGTCATTTTCTTGCTTACGAACGCCGCTTCCATCGTGCTTTTGGGATAAACAAATGTGTCTGAGTGTTCTCTCATATTAATTTGTTCAACATTAATGCAGGCAGAACCCTCACCTACAACGGGATCGTTTGCCATGCCCTTATTTGTGAATAATGGTGGTTTGGCTGCTTTGGGTTCTCCAAAGGATTCTTCTAAAGGTTGTGTTCATGAAGATGGCAGCTCTCCATTTTTTGAGTTCCGGCCACATATTAGGTTGTCTTCACGTCCTGGATTATCCTCTCTGGCACCTTCGGTAATTCCTATCAACCGCATTTGTATTATCTTCAAGAAAATCATTAAATTAGTATTTATCGTTTTACACTAGTAGTGTACTGGAAACTACTTAGAAGGTGATCTTCTACCATTCTTACATCAGTTCAAGCATATGAGATCATTTCTTAGTGGAAATCTAAGGTAAAGTTTGCGCTGAAAAAGAAAATAATATTACAGTTCATATTCTGACATGGCACACTTAAATGAGAATTAAGGGTTTTCTCTTTATTTCACATTAGAACGCCTTTTAAAATAATTTATTTTTCATTTTTTTTTTCAGAATACATGGTATCTACTTTCTACTTCCACTAATGAGAGTTTTAAATTTTTTTCTGTTGCATAATATGATTAGGCCCTTTATATTTGTTAGCCCACTGGCATACATGTATAAAATTTTTTCAAGTGGGAAAATTATTGTACTTTTTAATTGTTGTTCTTATGAAAGTATTTTTTGTCCACTAAACTTTGTGGCAGTGGTAGAACCATAACGTTAGGGCGGAGGATGGGGGCACACATAATATTTCTATCTATTTTTTTTTTATCGTAATTGTTGTGTCAGCCCTCTTTACTTTTCAGAAGCCTCTGTATGGTTATTCCAAAATATGAAGCAAGAAATATAAGTATATAATTCAAGTATGAGGCATAATTCATATTTATTTTAATATATTATTAATGTCATTTTTTTACCTGTCGAATTTTTGCAGGTTTCTCTAGGTTCAAATTCAAAGCTGCAAGAATTTGCAGGGAAAAACCAAAGTTTATGTGAAACTAATGGGTCAACATGTTCCCAACTAGTTAAAACTGAGAATATAACTCAATCTTCAGCGGAATCCACTTGGTCAGTAACAGAAGCTAATGCTTTTCCTGAAGATGCTTCCAATGAGTTACAGCAGACAAATGATTCAGATTGCAGGATTCAAGCATTACAGTCTGATCATAATGGTGCTGCTCCCTTGAATTCTGTTGATAAATCAATAGAAGATGGTTATAATTGGCGAAAATATGGACAGAAACACGTGAAAGGAAGTGAATTTCCTCGGAGTTATTACAAATGCACTCATCCAAATTGCCAAATGAAGAAACAGTTGGAACGCTCTCATGATGGACAGATCACAGATATTATCTACAAAGGTCGGCACGACCATCCTAAGCCACAGGCTAGTCGCAGATTAGCAGTTGGTGGAGTTTTCAACGGTCAGGAGGAGGAAAAGGATGTGTTTTCTTCTTTAGCAAATGCTGAAGGTTGTATGAATTTTGTCTTCTTTCATTTTCCCTTGTAATTATATGTGGCTTATTTATTAAAATTAAAATGTACTTACATTCCACTTAATTCTTTTATATTTACATAACACCTAAAGTTTATAATATTTACATTTATAACACATTGGTATCATAAATCTATGGATGAAAAGGTATATTTCACTTTTAAAAAGGTAGTATTGGTGATATTTTTGATGCGACGTTAAAGATTTGAGTGGTATGTTATGTAAATATGAATGATTAGGTGTTTGATTTGTAAATACATAAGAACTGTGTGCTATGTATGCAAATGCGCCTCTTTATTGAAAATTTGGATCACTGTTTCATGAATCCATCACCTGCAGAGATGTTTTCAAATGCCCATGGCCATGGTTCTCATTTTAATCCCAATTGCAACTCTGAGCTTTCTCCTGTATCAGTAAGTGATGATGAAGTCGAAGTTGAAGGCGGACAGTCCGGACTTGGTGGTGATGAGGCTGCTGCTGAAGATGATCCAGAATTGAAGCGCAGGTTATTAGTTATTATAGAAATTTACTGATTTGTATGTTAAAGGTTCAGTGTTACATTTGCACCAAAGCGTTACTTTTGGAAAATTGTTAAGCAGGAAATTGGAAGTTGCTACCATCGATGCTAATTCAATTGCGAAGAATAATCGTGAACCTCGAGTTGTTGTTCAAACAGTGAGCGAAGTTGATATCTTGGACGACGGGTATCGCTGGCGCAAATATGGACAAAAAGTAGTGAAAGGGAATCCTAATCCTAGGTAATTTTGCATTCTACATCGTTGTTCTCTTATTCCTTTTTGAAATTGGTATGTTTTTTTTTCTGTTTCACTTGGAAAAAAATGATTTTCCTTAGAGAAATAATTTTATTGAAGGCAAAGTTGTTACATGTTATGAACATTCAACGTGTATGGGAGATATTAGATGCTATGCTTATCATGGTATATCAGGTAAATCCCGATGAATGATCATTAATTTTAAGAAGTTTGCTCACTTATTCAAGCAATATTCAATTTTAATAACGTATAATATAAAATAAATCAATATAAGTATGTGAAAGAAATAAATAAAATAGTAATGAGCTTTAAATTAAGATTATTAGGAGCATGTCCTCTCACACAAATTGTTAAATAGACATTGAAAGTAAAGCATAAGTAAAATGACAATGCGAAGGATGTGTAAATAGTTACTGGGAGTTTGAAAGTATCAATTTAATTTGTTTGGTGAAGCACACCTTCATTAAGCTAAAATCTTGTGTTCTCGAAGAGAAAGCAAGTTATAAAATGACATCTATCTAACCAAAGTCATTCTTCTGTAAAACAACTGAAGGATATTTCAATAAAAATATTTTTATATCCATGCTGAACACAGGACTAATTGAAAAATAGCCTGATCAAATAAAAATTAATTTTTTTCTGCCTTGCAAATAAGAATAAAGGAAAACAGTAGCCAAGGAAACCTTAATAAAAAGTTATTCAGAAGTACCCCCAATAAATATGAATTGACAATTATGCATTATTTAAATAATTAAATAACAACCGAAAAAAAAAGATTCTCAAAAAGGTTCAAATGCATGCATATAGGTGCAGCAAATGTGTGTAGTTTTTAACAGAATGATACCATCATATAATTTTCATCGAGGGAAAATGCCAGCTGTTTGACTGCAATTGGCTCAGTTGGATGCATTTGAAGTTCAAAATTGTGATCTAAATTATTTTAGAAGATATTCATACATACCACTCAATTCTTATGTATTTACATATCTAACATTTAACCTTATGTTTTACATACATACCACCTTACCTATGCATGTAAAGGAGCACCTTACCTATGCAGGTAAAGGACCACTTTAACTATGCATGTAAAGGACCATTTCACCTTTTAAATGTTAAAATAGTGGTATTTTTTATGTAAAATGAAAGATTTGGGTGGTATAAATGTAAAAAGTAAAGTTTAGGTGTTACACATATTTAACTGACAAATTGGGTGGTATGTATGTAAAGGAGCATTTCACCAATTGTTTTAAGTATTTTTGTGCAGAAAAACTGCATCCAAACTGTACAATGCAGTACTTTATTGCTAAAATGTGTAGTTCGTTGGCCTTTGGGTGTCTATTGATTAAGGTTTCAACCATCTGTTGCTGAGTTGAGTCAACAATAAAATTTCAAGTATTAAAAGACCACGATGCAGTCATATACTACTGTTTCATTTGAAATAGGTTTCTAATCCATTGGAAGGAGCATAAAAAAATATTGACAATCAAATGCATTTGCTTTACATGCATTTATCCATAGGGGGAATTTAACTAGATACCCGAAATTCTTATGTATTTACATATCTAACACCTAAACTTCTATATTTTCATGCATAGCATCCAAATATTTAATATCACATTAAAAATACCACTATTACGTACTTCTTAAAGTGAAATACATGTTTTTATTCTTGTGTTTATGACACTGAAGTGTAATAAATGTAAATATGAATTTTTAGGTGTTAGATATGTAAATACAAAAGAATTGTGTGGTATATAGGAGGTTGTGAAGGTTTTTCTTCCAATGGTTAGGTTAAGGAAATTCATTAGTTTTATTTTGATTTGTTAGAACACTAAAATCTTAGTATATCTTTTTCGGGATGAAGGTTTTGATAGGAGTAAATTGAGCACACCGCGGAATAACATGATCACACCAATTTGAGAATATCAGAACAAAGAACTAAATAAAAAACACAATCAAAGCAACTAGAGATGAATACAAGAATTTTACGTGGAAAAATTCGAGAACGGAAAAAAACCACGGACCAGAAAATTTCACTATGAAATTCATAAAGTTTTACAAAGAACTCACAAAAGTTTTCTCTCTGCACAAGGAAATTTACAGGAAACACTCTACAAATTTCCTTCTCCAATCTGATGCAAGAATCACGTCGAATTTTAAAAATTCACCACTTCGGCCCTTCTCACCTTCACCGAGATGCTTGTTGAAGAACTTCAGGAGGAAATCCCACATTTTGCTCTTACGTCACTCGGAATTGGCTCATAAACCAATTAACTCGTGCAAAAATTGCTTTGGGCGCATATGCACCTGGACTTGGCTCCTAAGCGTCATGCTTGTTGTATTGACGTTTGGTGTTGCGCGCATATGCGCAAAATTTTATGTGTCATTCTCTCTGTATCATAGCAGTGCCCACTTTTAAGTGGGCACATATGCGCCAACCCCTCTGGTATATGCCAACCTTTCTGTTGGTCGAACAATGCTCAAGTGGGCGCATAGGTGCACACAACTTGTCGCATATGAGCCAGGTGCATAACTCTTCAAATCTGTCCCCATAACATAATAATCCTCCACGTGGAGACTGATTGCACCCAACACAAGTCCTTTGTACCCTCCATCTGAATCAATTTCATAGTCACGTACTGTGGTCATGTATCGTGGTGTGACTCTGTCTTGGTTTCAACTATCATGTAACCCAATCAGAGCTTCAGTTTCTCAACAACCACCACATTTGTCACATATCGACAGGATTCTCAGCTGTGTGTGTATTTTTCAGAAATAACTGTCCATTTTATAGAAGAGATCAAATGAAATGATACTTGAAATATACATGTTTCGTCCTAGCATGTAAAACAACATTCTTAGCAATATGAATCACACTCATACTGTCACTGTAGAGTTTTCCAATCTCTTGCTCATTGTCCAATTCTGTCAAGAAACTATGTAGCCTAATAATCTCCTTGCTAGAATCAATAATAACATATTCGACATCCGTAGTTGAAAGTGTTAATGATTTTTTGCAACCTGGAAACTCAACTCACGATTGCGTTCCCTAATGTAAAGACATACCCATTGCTCTTTTTCTACTTTCCACATCACTTGCTAGATTTGAATCTACAAATCCCTGTAGACTGATCTCTGCACTTCCAAAACAAAGTGCTGTGTTGACTGCTCCCCTTAAATACCTGAAAATCCACTTTAGCATCTCCCAATGATGCCTACATGGATTGTCCATGTACTTGCTGATCACTCACACTACATATGCAATATTTTGTTTTGTACAAATTATGACATCAAATTTCCAACTACTGAAGCATATAAATTCTTTTCATTCGTGCTTGCTCTGCTTTAGAGTTAGGCGATGACTCCTTAGATAGTGTGAAGTGGCTACCCAAGGAGTGCTAACTGGTTCGTCTCACTCATATTGAACCTCTGTAGGATTTTCTCAACACACTCTGCCCGAGACAACTTCAATGTTTCCGCACTCCTGTCCCTTATGGTTCTCTTCCCGAGGATCTTTCTGGTTGGACCTATATTTTTCATCTCGAACTCAATTGATAAGTGCGTCTTCAAGTCCCTGATTTTCTTCATATATGCCTCTGCAATGAGCATTTTATTCACATACAAAGGAGACAAAATATAATTGTTACCAAAGTGTTTGATGAAGCAACAGTGGTATGCCTGACACTTCATGTACTCATTGTCTAAAATAAACCTGTCAAACCTTCCGTGCCACTGACTTGGGGCCCGCTTCAAGACAAAGTCTTTTCTCCAATCTGCAAACTAAACCTTCTTTGTCTGAAACTTTGTAACTTTGTGGTTGCACCATGTATTGCTCATCCTTGAGATCTCCATGTAAGAAAGCTATTTTTATATCTATCTGCTCCAGGTGTAGTTCTTCTGCTACCAAAATTGACGCAACCCTGACAACCGTCATCTTCACCTTCCCCACTAAGGAGAAGATTTATGTGTAATCCTTTCCTTCATTCTGCTGGAAACCCTTTACAACAAGTCTTTCTTTGTAACAATTGCTACCATCTGACTCTTTTTAAGCCTGTATACTCGTTGTGTTGTGCTCTTTTGTCATGTGGTAGTACTATAAAATCCCAAGTCTGATTTGACTCCAAAGGTTGCATTTCTTCATTTATGGAAAACTCCCAATTCTTTGAATCTTCAATTTGAGCGTCCTCAAAGCATTCTGGTTCACCACTATCAGTTAATAATAAATAGTGTAAAGAAAGACAATGCCTGTGTACGGGTTGTATCACTCTACTGGATATTCTAATTTTTGTAGCAGGAGACTTGAGGAACTTCTAGTGCTCCTGATTGAGAACTTTTTATTTCTCCAGCTTGTTGATCATCAATATCTTCTATCTCAACATATCTGGATTCTTCAGAAGTAGCTCACACACTGTCCTAAGTTCTGACCTTATCCTTATACATCCCCATCTTATTGAAAGTGACATCCCTTCTTTTGATGAATTTCTGAATCTTACAAACTCAAAATTTGTACCTAAATTCATCTGTGTCATATCCAATGAAGGTGCACTTGACAGATTTTGAGTCGAGCTTGCTTTTGGACCCGGTATCAACATTCTCATATGCAGAACACCCAAATACTCTTAAACGAGATAGACATGTTTTTTTGTCACTCCATACTTTTTCATTAAGTCTTCCTCCAAAGGTACGGATGGACTACAACTGATTAGATAAACTGCAGTATTTACTGCTTCAACCCAAAACTGTTATAGCAAGCCTGCATGCAACCTCATGCTCTTGGTATGCTCCGTGATTGTTCTATTAATGTGCTCAGTTACACCATTCTGCTGCTGTGTCTTTGGGACAGTGAACTCATGCTAGACCCCCTCTCTAGCACATAAATTCTTGAACTTCTGATCGTGATACTTGTCTCCATTATCTGATCTGAGACACTTCAACTTCAAGTCTGTTTCATTTTCTATCATAGTCTTATATTTCTTAAAGATTCCAAATACATTAGATTTTTTCTTTAAGAAATAAACCCATACATTTCTCATGTAATAATCAATAAACATGACAAAATTGCACGAACCTCCACTGGACTGAACTGGAGTAAGATCACATACGTCAGTATGCACTAAGTCCAGTTTCTTTGATTTCACCATTGACTTGCTCTTTGAGAAAGAAACATTCTTCTGCTTGCCATAAATACAGTTTTCACAGAAATCTAGTTCAACTGACTTCAAACCCCTGAAACTTTTTGTTAGAAAGTAGGGACTTCAGACCTTTCTCACTCAAACGACCAAGTTTTCGGTGCCACAAACCTGTATCCACCCTGGTTCCAGTCACATCAATAAAGTCAACCATTTTATTGATAAGATAAAGCGTGCATTCAGTGTTGCCCCGAACCATCACTAATGCCCCCCTGATCACCTGCCACGAATCACCAGTGAAATTTGTCTCGAGTCCTGACTTTGTCAGCTGACTCATAGAGATGAAATTTCTCTTCAAAATTGGAACATGTCCGACTTTAGTAAACTTCCAGACTGTTACATTCAACGACCTCATATCAACATAACCATTTTCTGCTATACTGTAGATTTTGTTATCTCCCAAATAAACCTTCCATAGATCACTCTTAGTGTACTTTTTAAATACTTTTTTTATTGGGACAAGCATGAAAAGAGACACCTGAATCTACTATTCAAGAATCAGTACTGACTAGGTATAACATTAGGGAGTCACTTTGGATTTCACCAATGGAGACATTATTGGAGAAACTACTTTCCCGTTCTCCATCACTAGTGTTCCTTGGAGCTTTGCAGCCCTTCTTGAAATGTCCTTTCTTACTGTAATTCCAGTATTCCGCTCTGCTTGACTTTTATTTTTTTTTTCTTGGACTTGGATCTGCCTCTATCTGTATTCCTGCCCAGATACCTTTCTTTGTTATCATCATTCAACACAAAACTTGAAGATTCACCGTTTGCTGTTTTTCTGCGAACCTCTTAATTCAGTATCAGACATATGATATCATTAAAGTTCAACTTTGAAGTCTCAGAAAAATTATCCACCACGATTACCAAACAATCTCAACTGTCCGACAATAAAAATAGTATCACCAGTGCTCTGACCTCATCACTAAATTTGATCCCCACAGAACACAATGAATCGTCACAGTGTTAGTTATTGAGATGCTCTGCCACTGAACTGCTTTCCACAATTTTCATGTTGAATAACTTTTTCATCAGAAAAACCTTATTGGAAGCATAAATTTTTTTGTACATCTTGGTCACTGCCTGAGATCACCATAGTTTTCTCATTCACAATATTGAACGCAACAAATGAGGGAAGTGGCAACTAGATCAAACCTAATGTTGTTTGATCCAACATTTTCCATTCCTTTAGGCATAAATTTGGGCTTCTTTGTGATTCTTTATAGTGGCAACTATTATTTTTTTTGATACAGTAAATACTCCACCTGAATCTTTCAGAATGTGAAGTCGTCCCAGTGAACTTCTCCACCTTAAACCTGCTTCTTCGGCCATTGCTCCAACTTGAATTGAACCCCGCTCTTATACTAGTTTCATAGGAATAAAACGAGCAATTCCCAACTTTACCGACGCTTTGGATCAATTAGAAACTAAATCACACCGTAAAATAACATGATCGCACAAATTAGAGAAAATCGGAACAAAGAATTAAATTAAAAACACAATCGAAGAAATAAAAAAAAAACACAAGACTTTTACGTTGGAAAAAAACCAGAGAACGAGAAAAAACTACTAAGCCGCACCACTGGAAAATTTCAATATGAAATTCAGAAATTTTTACAAAAAAACTCACACTAGTTTCCTCTCTAAACGCAAAAAAAAACTTCCAAGGCATGCTTCATAAACTTCATTCTCCAATCCGATACAAGAATCACTCAGAATTATGAAAATCCGCCTCTTCGACCCTTCTCACCTTCATCAGGATGCTTGTTGAAGAAATTCGGAAGGAAATCTCACATTTTGCTTTTATGCCGCTCGAAATTGGCTTACAAATCAATTAACTCGTGTAAAAATTGCTCTGTGCGCATATGCGCCCGGACTTGGTGCCTAAGCGCCATGCTTTGCTATATCGGCGTTTGGGTGTTGGGAACATATACGCTAAGCGTCAACTTCTCTGTATCATAGGAGCGCCCACCTATAAGTGGGCACATACATGACCATGGCCTGCGCATATGCGCCAACCTCTCTAGTGATCCTCAAGTGGGCGCATAGGCGCCCACAACCCGATGCATATGCGTACAGGTGCACTGCAATCTGTCTCCATAACATAACAGGTTTTGTATGTAAAATTAAGACCTGAGCTTGGCAAGTGTTGAAATCAAATGAAAGGTGCCAATATAGGCCATTAAGAGAGGCATCAAAGGAGTCATATGTTCGTGATGTTGTTGGAGGTATCTATAAAAGGTGTTAATGTTGAAATAGATTTTTGATGTATGTATTTACATAAAACATTGATAGATTTCGACATCGATGGAGATGGGAGAGATTGATGAATTGTTTCAAGATGAAATTGAAGTGAGGGATGAGAACTTGTTGGGCATAAAGGATTTGAGGCCAAATTTCTCAATAGTTGCTGATAAAGTTTTGTTTTAGGAGACATTTGATGAAGAGGAAGGTGCGGTGCTTGGTTACAAAACACAAAGAACTTGATAATGATGTTGTGTAGGTAGAGTTGACAATAATGGATGTTGCATGGCGGTTATTGACACGTGTCAATGTTGGTTTGCTGGGCAGAGAGGCGATTGACATGGAAAAAAAGTAGTGGATTATGAGTAAAGGCATGCACCAAAGAGAATATGGATTAAGATGGAGATCGAAAACAAGCATGTGATGGAAGTGGTTGTTGCCATGATCGTAGAAGCTACTTAGATGAGGAGAGATTGAGGGATTTAGCAATGGACTTGGATGCAACTGCGGAAGAAGGCAAAAAGATGCTAGAAAGAGTCTAGAGCAAGCATAGGCAAATATGTAGGTGTTTATGGGCACAAAATATATCACTTCGAGGTCCTATGCTAAGGTACGTGGTGGTGCAATGCATATGTTTAATGGCACAAAGAATAACACCCAATAGCTTATTTACATTGTTGTTTAAGACTCATTTTACTCCTCGGATATGGCGTTTCAAGATGAATCAATATAGATTTAGAAATTATAGGGTCATTATTGAAGTAGCAGGTCAGCTGAGCCCTACACCGAACTCTATAGTAAACCATAGAGGGGTTGACTATGGTTGGATGATAAACAATTACTAGTTTGCAGTTAATGGTGGTGGTAGTTAGTTTTTTAAGGTTGTGGAAGGAAGCATCAATCATGGGATGGATGTTGTTGTGGGATAGCAAGTAAAAAAAGAAAGCTTAGATGAGGGAATTGTGGTATTAGGCTGATAGCAATAGACATAGGTAGCAATAGGGGTGGAATGAGTCAAAATTGAGGGAGCCTGATGTTTGTTTATGTTCAGCTTGTTCAAAAAGATTCATGTTTGAAATTGCTTGTGAATGATATGTTTGTGTTCGACTTGATTCAAATTCAATTGTTCATTTACGGCTTGCATTTGGCTCAAATTTAGCTTGAATGAATTAAAAAATAAAAAAAGTGTTACATTTTTAAATAAAATATAAAAAATCAATATAAAAATATTATAATAAATATTTAATTAATTAATTTGAGCCAAACAAGATTGAGTAAATATTTGTTTGTGTTTTGTGCATTTATAAACTGATTTCAAAATGACTGTTCATGTTCTTGCTTGCTTAATGAACAATTCGAACACTATCTACTTTACGAGCTGTATACGGGTGGTTCGTAAATGATGAACCTTTTTTATAATCTTTGGCAGCAACATGAAGCTTAGGCTATTTCAACTTGATGGTCTGATATATATATGTGTAGTTGGGGTTGTGGGCTAGCGATCGTTTGTAGGCAACAAATGGTGCAAAGATATTTAGCACAATGGATGTGTGGACGGATGCAATGATGACGTGTTAAAATGTCAAGAAGGTTGGTGTAATTATGATAAATTTATTAAATAAATTAATTATGATGCAATTAGTAAAAGCATAATTCTTATTTTAACAAAATATTATCATTGAAAAAGCTATATTGAGTAATGAAAAAAACGGTATTATTTAATATAATAGTATCATTGAACAGCCATAGCAAGTGAAGAAGTGTATATTATGCGAGTATAATATGAATTTAATAATAGATGTACATGAAATATTTTGATAGGTATAGTAGATTGGATGCATCATTATAGCCTTGGTCAGGTATTTATGATAAGTTTAATAAATTTGGTAACTAGATTCAATAACTTCCTTGAGAGCAACTGAGCTTGTAGAGGAAATATATTTAATACTAATAACTTTTTCAATAACTTGTCAACTTTTATTTATATATCTCGTTGCAACAATCAATTATTTTTTTGTTGACATATTGAGAGACTCATCCACTATAATAGCGAAGTAAGAAGCACCTATATTTTTTCTAATTGAAGCTAATTTCTCAACTATTGCTCTCCGATAAAAATTTTTTAAACCCTTTGGTGAATTCAATTGTAATTTTGGGCTAGCATTTTGAAATGTAGTTCTCTTAATTAAGTATGATTTGCAAAAAAACAGAAGTTGTTCTAAATTTTTATCTTTTATAATTAATTTAGATGATTCATGATGATCACAAAATGACAATCGTTGTGATAAAAAAATGCGCGCATAATCGAGGACAACAATCAACATCATGTATCTCTTTTAGTTTATTTTCATTCGTGCTCAATCACACAACATAAACAATCTGTAGTTGAAGCTTTATTAAATCTTCTCATTTGCATTTTGTTTTGTTATGCGTATTATTATGTTCACCAACAAGTGCTAAAAGCTTTTATTTTCTCTTTCAATTTTTGAAATCTTCACTATCAAATGAATTTCTATCTCATTACTTATAGCAGCTTCTTCAGGCTTAAATTGATAGCAATAAATATAATTTGCTACATTTTTATGCATGCTATACTATCACTAACTTTGATACTTTTCATATCCTTTTGAATTAAATCTCTGTGTAATATTGCCCGTCAATGTTTGAGAAAAATTATGATATTTTGGCGGATGCAATCATTTCACTAAACATGCTCTTCGCATTTTGTCTCTCTTGTTAATATCATAACTCCAAATTGAAAGGACAAAATCATGGATCTGAATGTAGGTTGTCAATATCAATTTTTTTTATTCCTTTGTCTTCAAATAATGATTCATTTTTTAAATCATAAACAGGAGGATAATCTTAACGTGAACATAATTAAATGAGATTTATTAACTAAACAACTATATCATAAATATTTATATAGTGTGTGCTGAACAAACAAATCCTTCAAATCCTAATTATTCAATATTAGATAGCAAGTGAATAGAAACAAAGTCACACTGCCAATCATTTTTAAGAACAAATGCATGCTATTTAGCCAATTTTCGAAAAAACATAATTTTTGGTATTTTTTTAAAAAGAAAAGTACACAATCAGTTTTTAATAAAATAAATGCACATAATCAGCCATTTTTTAAAAATAAAGATACATCATTGACTAATTAAACAAAAAAAAAAACACCATCGGCCATTTTCTTATAAAAAGACACTATCAGTCATTTTTCAAAACAAAATATTATTCTTCATCATACCTCCACTAATTTTCTCCCAATTATTGTCAGTCCCCAAATTGTAGTAGGCTTTGCAGAAAGAAGAATATTTTTATGAAAAATAAAAAATATAAGTGATAATGAAATAAAATAGTTATTGATAACTCTAATAATTCTAAGACAGTTTTGGTATCAAATTATCATCTCATTGATAGCAGCCAAGAATTCTCTGAACGGAACACTAGAAAAACTATTAAAAAAAATGTAGCTTGCTGAGAAAAAAATTAGATTAAGCTATGGTCATAAAAAAAAAGTGGAAAATGCTCAAATTATATCCATTCTATCTATACTATAATTATAGAAGTGACTTTGTGTTTTTTTTTTTTTTTATATGGGAACGTAGGCTTTTATTTTAAATTTGATAGCTGGATTGGATATCAGTCATTATTCTTTGTATTCAATATTGGCCATTTAGCATCATAAAGAACCTTTAACTATCCGATAATGACTGTTATTTAATTTCTCTGTTAGTTGATTTAAATATTTTTATTCAATTTCTAAGCCTGTTTCTCATTTATTAAATTAAGGGGCATTTACATAGCACACAATTCTTATTTTAATTTTATTTTCCTTATTTCATTATTTATCTATTTATATCTTTTTATTTTTTATTTTTAGCAATTCTGATGTATTTACATGTCTCACACCTAAACTTTCATATTAACCCACACGTCACTCAAATTTTTACTATGATAGAATAAATAGCATTATTATTACTTTTAGAAGTGAAATAAAACTTTGCACATATAGTTTTAAAACACCAAAATGCTATATATTTAAATATGAAATTTTATATGTGAGATGCGTAAATACATAAGAATTGTGTGCTATGTATGTAAATTTCCCTTAAATTCAATGATTCGTTTCTCTATTCCCTTTTTTTTTAAATTAAATTCTAATTTATAATTTTCTAGCTTCTTAAATTCCATTACTTTATAAATCCTTATCCATTACAGTTCTGCTTCCCAAATTCCCTTCCCAAGTGTTTGTGCAATCATGTTCACCAAAATTACAACATGAAAATTTTATTAATTGCATTTGATGTTGCTATTTGACTGCCCAGAATTATTTCCATCACAAGTTCCAAATTTAATCGCTAATTTCCTTATTTGATTGTCCTTCTATTGAAATGGGAAAAAAAAAATGAAATATGGAGTTTCAAATGATAAGATTATCTTAGAAATAAGTTATTCTTCTCTACCTTTAATTAGACTTTGAATTTTATTGTGTTTGGTGCTTCTTTGCTAGCCTTAATTAGACTCTCATTACCTTTATTTTTCTATTAAAACAACAAATATTGAATCTGAAATTCTTCATGAACATTCGTCTTAGGGTCTGTTTGGCGCAGTTGCAGCTTTTCAGCTATTCAACTGCAACTGCGTTGCCCTATGAAACTGTTGCGGAGAAGCTGACTGTCTGTTTGTTGCAGCTGTGTTCACAGCTGCTCCGCAGCTGTTTCTGGAAATATAATCATTTTGTCCCTCTTTAGTGAAATATAAAAATACATAGGACTTGGGTGATATGTATCTAAATGTACTACCACCCTCATCTATAAAAAAAAAGGAATATGTATTTTTTCATTCATATTTCTAAAGCAGTGAAGTGCTATTATGTAAATATGAAAGTTAGGTGTCGAATATGCAAACACATAAGAATTGTGTGCTACGTATGTATTGAAGTGCCTACATCACTTCTTAGCCCTCCCAAAACAAACATCATCTCACACCAGCATTAGAAACAACTATAGAATCAACAGTAGAACAAATTGTAGAAACTACAGTATTCCAAACAGAAAATACTGCAATATTGAAGACAGAAGAGCCAAAAGGGTCCACAAGAGAAACAACGGGCGTACCAGTAAAACCTTCTTCCCTTTCCTCCTCAAGTTTCAGCTTTTGTAAATCTTGCAGGCATGAAACAGAGGAAAAATGGGATACGAGATTCTGGAGCCTATAGGAAAAATGGGAAAATTACTGGAAATCCTTACTGCTATAATAGTTACTCAAAACAATCAACCTAAGCAAATATCAAAAATGGTTGAAATACAAAGATTCGCCTTTGTTCCATCTAACAGAACACCCTAAAAAAATAACAGTTCTTACCAGTGCGAAGAGAAGGAAGAAGCCCTGCGAAGCATAGGAAACTTGTGAGAAGACGAGGAAGCGGATGGGTAGCATGAGATAAGTCGGAGAGGAGGAGAAGAGGAAATTTTCGATCGCAGATTTTCGCCTCTTTCACGAGCGAAATGTTTCAGGGTATTGCGGTAAATAGTCGAACGAGGAAGCTAGGCCGCGGGTTACCATTCGTGTTCCGCTTTCGGGACAAATCGCGTCCCACCGTAGAGCCACCGCTGCGCCAAACAACATAATTTATCGGCGCAACACCGTGCCGCACCTAAACTGTTGCGCCAAACGCAGCCTTAGTATTTAGCTTTTCATCTATGCTCTTAATTAGAATTTAATAGCATTTATTTATCTATTGAAATGGAAAAAAGAAATCTGAACTTTCAATTGTTAGTTCTTCTCAAAAATTGGCTTTTCTTTCCTATCCTTAATTACTTGCAATGCTCCATGGCGCAGAATGTTGGCCTTTAGAAGAGAAACATAAAATAAAGTTAAGCGTTGCTGTGATGAGAATGCGTAGGCGGTTGAGTGGGTCGACATTTATAGACAAAATGCGAAATGAATGTATCTTTGTCTCCTAAACAAGATTAGAGGGAGTCATCTTAGATGGTTTGGTCGCATTAAACGCCGACCATCTGTTGATCTTGTAAGGGTAGTAGGTGTTTTAGATTCGACATATGTTAAGAAAGGCATAGGTAGACCTAAAAAGACTTGAAGATATTGTAGAAAAAATGATTTTCATCTATTAGAATTAAATGAAAATATGACACTCAATAGGACACAATGGCGAAAATGGATTCCTGTAGCTGACACCACTTAGGGGGATAAAGGCTTGTGGTTGTTGCTGTTTCCTATCCTTAATCGTAAGATGATTGTATTTAGTTCGTATATTGAAATGGCCAAATAGGAATTTAACCGTTTATCCAATAGTTACTATTCTCAAAATGCACCTTCAAATACATTTAGAAAAGTCATTTAAATGAGTAATCATACTTAATTAGTATTCGAATAGCAAAATTAAAAATTTAAATATTATAATTTTTAATAAATGAGGTTTTATTACTAATATGATGGTACATATGTGTAAATAGATTCAAGGAGCTAAAATTGGAATAATTGAGTTATGAAACATGATTTAGTTTTAAACAATACATTATATTCACTCTATATAACTCGTGGAGAGAGATTTAATTATGCTTTCAGTAATGAATTAATTGAATTTAACGCCTTCACCATTGGCGAGTTGATAGTTGTAGGTTGAGGCCTGTGGCAAGGCTGCAAACAACACATGGGTCCTCCTCTTGGTGGCATAGTACCAAAAGAAAGTATGGTCAATGGTGAGATGGCCAGCTTCGTTGGTAATTTTACAAGTTTGGCAAGAGCGAGACTGTAACTGAAGAGATAATCTGACGAGAGTGTTATGTGTGTGGAGCCGAAGCACTTCAACTGAGCATCAGATGCATATGTGTCGGATTCTGGGTGCCTATGTGCCCACTTTGGTGTTTTTCTATAGCAGAGGGGTTGACGCATATGTGCCAACCCATTGGTACATATGCACCCACTTATGACATGGGCGATGCTTTGACACAGAGAGGTTGGCGCTCATGTGTCAGCTTATTTTCGCTTATGCGCCCAATTTAGGCGCACGACAGATGTTTTGGCACTTATGTGCCAAGTCCTGGCGCCTATGTGCGTGACATAGTTGGCACTCGATCTTTTTGTTTTAAGGCCAAATTTGTGCGACACTTTGTTATCTTCATTTGGCGTTCTTTAACGAGCATTCCGGTAAATGTGAGATGTGTCGATGAAGTGAATTTCGGTGATTCAGCGTGTTTTTTGCATCGGATTGGAGAAAGAAGATTGTGGAGCGAGTCGAGTGTAGAGAGGAAATTGGTGTGGGTTCTTTGTAAAAATTTCTAAATTTCATAGTGAAATTTTTGGTGGCGGGCTCCGTGATTTTTTTTTTCCATTATATAGTTTTTCCATGTAAATTCTCGTGCGTTTTTCTGATTACTTTGATTGTGTTTTTTATTTAATTCTTTGTTTCGATTTTCTTGAATTGGTGCAATCCTGTTATGTTGTTTAGATTCTAATTGATCCTACGCCCCATTTAAGTTGGGAATTGTCTTGGGATTTCCTATTAGAAGTTGATGGTCATGACACTGTGAGGGCCAGGCTGTGGTGGCGATGAGCTGAGGGCAAGGAGAGCTAGCCACAAGGCGTGAAGGTTTTTGCGTGGGAGGGACAACACCAGGGTTTTCAGTTTTCAGGAATCGAGGAGGAATAGATGGGGAGTTTAGAATTTTAATATGGGGCAAATAAAATAATTTAGGATGTTTGGGGGTTGGGGGGGTTGCGTAAATTACCAAATTATCTTTTATTAAAGTTTTTTTTTTTTTATTTCTTTAAAGCGAGCAATTGCCTACCCTCAGTTTCTGTGGGTCCACCCCTGAAGAAAAAACGAGCAGCTTCCTTGAAAGTTATTGTTTAACGCAGGCTGAGTTGATGAGTTGTTGGGCAGAGTTTCTGAGCTTGTTTTACTCGTATTTTGGATATTGTTTAAATCCTACTTACTGGAGAATCTACTTAGCTGGCTTTATAATGAATAAGGTGTAAGAACGCAGGTTCGAGTTTTGATGTAGTAAGGAGAGTGAGTTTTGAGGTGGAAGTTTTGAGCTCGGATTTATTTAGATATCTCAAATGTGAGAAAGCACGGGTCCTGTAAACTAAAAGTTCAAACGGCTTTTACAACTTCTAGCATGAAACTAAAATATTTGCTTAGCTTGAAATCTATAGCTTCAAATTGTTCCTCAATTATTTTCACACTTGAGAACTAAAACTTGCTCCAAATTACGTTGTCTGTGATTCTAATTAGCAGTTTGTAACACCTCTTTCATTTGTGTTGCAAATTTACTTTTGGCAAAGACAAGAGTATTCTACACACGTATAGGTTTCATTGTAATAGAGAATGAAATTTATAATTGAAGAATGATCTTTATTTATGTTGCATACATTGGCATGCATAGACAAGAACACATTTCATACATGTTTGTATTATTTCCTTGCTGCTCTTATTTTTTTTCTCAAATTGCATTTGTCTTGCTTCCACTAGACCTCCACAGGTTAAAATTGAAATTATGTTTTATTAGTTTATTATGCTTTTTCTTCTTCGTTTTTGTCCTGCTTTTATTGATATCAATTGCTCCGTGAACTTTCCTTGCCCTCTCCTTCTTTTACATCAGTGGAGGAAATGAATCATGAATACAATTGACGTCCTTTATAACACTTGAGGATTTCCAAGTTTGCTTTACTAATTAATTAATTAATTATTTTTAAATATACCAGAAGCTACTATAAATGCACCAATCCTGGTTGCTCCGTAAGGAAACATGTTGAAAGAGCCTCCCATGATCCCAAAGCAGTGATAACGACCTACGAAGGCAAACACAACCACGACGTCCCTGCCGCTAAAACTGGCAGCAGCACCAACCGCGAATCATCTCCGCCATTGATAACCGATGGCAATATTCCAACCTCTTATATTTCACATCAATATACTCTTCCTGAAGAAAATAACGCCATAAACCTTCGTCTTGGTGTCGGTGTCGGCTCTAACCCTACGAGCTTATTAAGCGAAACACAACATCTATCAGGTCTGGAACGCATCCCAAAGAATCATCACCTCCAATTTCTGAGTTCTGACTGCAACAATGTTATGGTTCAAGTGAATCCTGCATCAAAACTTTATGGAAGCTCAAATAATGGCATGTTTGGATCCAGAGAAGATAAAACAGAAGGGTTTTCTTTTACCACTCAAATGAACAATTCATCAAGCCATTATTACTCCAGAGCAGATAATCTGGTAATGGGGCCATAGAAAGATTGAAGGAGCTCTGCAATGGTGTAAAATGTTGTGGAATATATTAATTTATGCCTCTGCTGCTTGGGACTGGAAACTACGGGTGGAAGGTTATTAGAATTCTGTAAAGTTTCATCCAAAGAGTGATTTGATTTCTCCTGCAGCTTCCATGGAAGATAATTGGTGAACGCAGGCTGAGTTGATGAGTTACTGGGCAGAGTTTATGAGCTTATTTTAATAGTATTTTGGATATTTCTCAAATCCTACTTACTGCTGTGTAATTATGGAAAAAATGTTGGATATTTTAATGTTTTAATGTTTTAATTTTGATTTGGAATCATGGAGACAATATTGTATTGATTTGAAACCTACATACGAGTGGCTATTTTTTGAGTTATCTTAGCTTCTTTGGAGCCCATTTTCCGAGGAAAATATATTGTCCGCACGTCCGGATGCCAACCACCGGGCGTTGCGACGCCTGCCAATGAGGTGTATGATAATGTGACGCCCGATGGTTGGCTGTCTAGACGTGCGGTCTCCAGACTGAATATTCTCTCTTGTTGAGAGATTTATTGCGATATCTTCACTCAGTATGCTTGATGAACCTTAGAGCTTAAATTTATTATGTATTTTTCAAAACATATCTAATAATGATATTGAGATTTATATTGGAAGATTTATTAGCATAGAACTTAATTTCTATGTAGTTACATGTCTAGCACCTATAATTAATTAATTAATTAATTAATTATATATATGCCACCTTATCCATGAAAATGTGTATATCAGTTTTTAAAAATTAAAATTGTTATGTTTTTGGTCTGTTATGAAAGATTTGGGTGGTCTAAATGTAAATAGAAGTAAAGTTCAGTTATTAATATGTAATTATATATGAATTGGCTGATATGTAAGGGTGCGAACGATTTGCGTCTAGTCTAACTTGAGCTTGAGCTTGTGTAATTTAATCGAGTTTGACCTCGAGATGATCTCCATGAGTTCAAGTTTGCTCACATGCCGTATTTTTTTACCTAAAAGAGAGACACATGTTGTCTTGTTTAACCTGCAAAAGAGAAAAAGTATTAATTTAAGTTAATATTATAATTAAAAAATTAATAGAAAGAGTATTTCAAAGATAATTAATAATTAGTCATTTGATATAAAATATAAAATATTAATTTAAATTTTTTTAAATAAATTAAAGAAGTTTTTTTGAATATTATTATATTTTTTTATTAATTATTTTTTAAACGAATAAGTTTACGAGCTAACGAGTCTAGTCGGGGTTAGCTTGAGCTTGGCTTATTAGCTCATTGAGCTTAGTTAACGAGCAACTTATTGAGTTTAGACCGAACCGGCTCACCAATCTGCTTTGCTCACCTACATCGTAATATGTATGTGAATGCCTCCAATTGTATTTTTTTTTATCAAATTTTATCATATTTTGATTCTTTTCTTATAAAATTGTATGCAAATAATTTTCCAAATATAATTAAGTTAAAATTAAATTGTATATTTCTGAGGAAGGATATTAAAAAGAATATTGAAATTCAAATTGATCATGGCAAGAATGAGGAGAATAATCAAATATGTAGCTGAGGTGATCCAAGTCAATGATGAGATAATTTAAAATAAATTATACTGGTTGGATATGAGTATATATAAGATGGCATAAATAAAAATTATTTAAAATAACATGTTCATTACTTCAAGCATTTTAAGCAGCACATGATAAAACGTAGAAAATATAATTTTATAAAATAATTTTAAATAATTAAGATAATATTAATGACAATGATTTTTATAAAATCATCTGTCCTCACTCCTCAAGCTACATAACTAGTATAGGCAATTTATTTCTTAGTACACACCATAAATACCAATACGAATCTCAAAGAGAACGAAAGGCCAAGATGAAAGATCCTCTTCTCGAGGTAAGCAATCAAGGACGATTCAAGGTCGAGCATGAAGTCGCGTCTCCAAATCCGAGATAGGTTCAAGCTCAGGAGATGATTCATCGCTCAGCAGCAGCAAGACCCGTTGAAAGTGATGCGTAAATCATCCGGTAGGGAGTCTCGTCGGATACCCCACATAGATTGCTGCAAGATCCACGTAAGACATTGCATGATTTAGAGATCTGGCGGAGGCAAACCAATTATACAGGCGAGACACGAGCCTTGTAAGATTCGAGCCAAATGAAAAATGAGAAATAACTTAATCAATGAAAAAAGTCGATTGATCACGTTCAACCGATCAACCCTACGTTTAGACCGAACGACCACTTCACAATCGACCACTTTGATTGGCCGTGCCAAAAGATACCGAGAAAAATCGTCGACCGAAACACACATACTTCATGGGACACAAATGCCACCCGGTCGGTTGCCTCTGTCTGCTGACTTCAAGCTAGCCGACTTGTCAATTATCATCAAAGTTGAAATTCAAATTGTAATGCACATGACATAAAATCTTTACCATCAATTATAGTATTAATGACATTAAGAACAGTATCCATAACCGTTCCATCATTTATGTAATTGTGTAAAACACACATCTATAAGCACGGGGCAAAAGAACGAGAAAATTGACATTTACTATAAAAATTCCAAACTTATTCTATTCTTTCTCTCTTCTCTCCTCTAACTCTCTTGGCGTAATTCAGAAAGAACAAATTAGGATCCAACACTTGGCAATTTTATCTAATGTTAACTTCATACTAACAATATTGACAGTAACATCATCGATAGCTCATCAAATATTCATTATACTAGCAATTTGAGCAAATTCTTGAGCAAAAGCAGTCAGCAAGCATCAGAACATCAGAAATTACTAAAGCACCAGACCCTTTTCAACTAGCAAAGAATCTAATCAAACTCACCAAGCTATCAAGTCACCTATTAACTTTGCTAATCACTCCACACAAATTTTATGTATTTATATATCCAACACTTAAAGTTTCATATTTAGATTTATAGCATTTTAGTGTACATCTGACATTTAAGAAGTTAGAAATATAGTCCCTTTTGGGATTTTTTCATTTCATTTCCAACCAATTTGATATGTGTTTGAGCACATAGTACTATCATTTTAGCATGATGTTAATGATTTCAGTGCTATATATACATAAATATAGAAGTTTAGGGGTTATATATGTAAATACATGAGAATTGTGAGGTACATACGTAAAATTCTCTTTTTTATAAGTGATTGCTTGTAGTGTAATTTTCAAAACCTTACTTCATAAAATTTGATTCCAAACCTTGATTAAGTTGCTCTAAATAAACTAAAATCTAAAGTTTGGTTATCCCCACTTTAATATGGTAATTGAAGTTTATGATAAATGGAACTTTCAAGTGGAAAAACTCTATTAAGCACTGAGTCCACAAAGGCTCAAAGTTAAAGTAGATAAGAAGCACCTTTAGCCTTCATTTCTTCTATCCTTTTGGTACCTATTCTTCATTAGTCTCCATTCTCTTAAGGCTTTCAGCAAGTGGGCATCTGCCAAATGCCTTTTCCATAATAACTTTTAATTGGATTAATTAACTGATTTAATTAGGACATCTGGATGAAATTAAGCCTAATGTTCAAGAGAAAATCAATAGAATATTATATATTTTTTTGATAACCCTATAGTAATTCTATGGTAGTTCTCTACTTTTTAATAAAATAAGTTTCTCATTTCTTTTGATTATTTTTTTAAATATTAAGATATTAATCTGATTTTTGAAACCATGCCGTTTGATTTAAATCACTAGTTCTGTTTGATTCAAAAGAAATGGGATAAATGTGAATGAGCTTTGCCATTTATAATGTACTTTCTTTTCTTATCATGTAAATTTATAATTTATGACAAAGAGAAAAAGAAAATCCAAAATTTTATAGCATATTTATGACTTTTTTATGTTTTTAATTTGAGCCTTAAGCCTCATTGTTGAGAAATTAGGGCGAAGAAAAACAGGAATCGACACAAATTCAGAAGAGCATAATGATTTAACGAGGTTCGACAAAGATGCCTACGTCCTCGAGAGCAGGATGGCGAGTTCTTTAATTGTTTAGAAAAGAGAATATAGAAATCAGGGATACCTCTTGGGGTTACTAACATGTCTATTTATAACCCAAGGAGTAAACCCTAAGTACAATACGTAACTACAACATTACCCCTGTATCGTACCGCAGGGCGTTGCCCCCGCACCCCCAACCCATGTAACTTCTTTTTTTTGGGCAGATTCTTCTGCTCCGCTCTGCTTCGATCTAACATCTGTCCTTATGTGATATATGAGTCATATTATAACACTCGTCATACTGAAAAACTTTTAAATTCTCAACTTTATTTTTTACAACTTAAGAAATAATGAATGCCATCAGAATAAACAATGGGATGAACTAAGAGATCACCCTATAAATTAACTACAAAAAGCAGGTAAAATGCAAGACCCACCCTTCAATAATAAAATAAATGGAATTGGCAATCATTTCAAACCAAGCAAATTTAACGTTTCATCCAAAATATTATCATGATAAAACAAGGCAGAAGAGTAAAAATTCATGTAACAATTAAACACAAAAGACTTACGTGGTTCGGCTTTAACTTGATTCACCTACGTCCACGGAGAGGGAGATTCTACTAGTACCAGATGAGAGAAAGAAAAATGGCTTGGGGTTATAACTCAAACACCTCTTATCATAACTCTCACAGTCTTGAACAATCTTTTTTTTAATGACCAGACTTTAAATAGAAAACATATTTATTTTCTCAAGACTGCACCCACGAGACTTGCCTCGCTTTTGAGAAGCGTCGCCGCTGCCACCTTTATTTGACCAATTCTTCTTTTTCTTCTCAGGTTTGCCACATTGGAGTGCAAGTGTTTTGACGGATTCCATCTTTGCGCACTCCATGTCTCTTTGACGAAACTCAAAATAGTGTCTTAGCCATTTTGCCATAATTCAAGACCTCCTTCTCATGAATCAGTGTCATAGTGAAGTTTCGTACTCATCCGGGAGCAAATTTAACAGAAGAAACACCTTGTCTTCGTCTCCAACATCCTCATCTAATTTTAGCAGATCTGTCAATAACTTAATGAAGTCATTCAGGTGCTCATAAATAGTAACCCTCTATCTCATTTGAAATTTGTAGAGTCGACGCTTCATATGGAGACGATTCGTCATATTCTTTGTGAGATATTTGTCCTCCAGCATCCTTCACAATTTTCCTATATAAGTCTTCATCATCACCCTATATTTGATCTTCTTGGCCAAGCAATTTCAAACAAGCAACAAACATTATTATTCAACTTCAATCGATCTCTCTATGCATCCCATCAGAATTTTTCATTATCAAGGTCTTCCTTCAGATTCAGAGAACATAGCGAATCTATCATCTTATATCGTCACATGCCAAAATTTATTTTTTCGTTGAATTTCATCACATTAACTTTGATAGGATGCGTAACCACATGATGAATCACCTTTTCATCATCATAATGGAGGTTGAAAAACCTGACATTTTGTTACCATTCATGGCTCTCACCATTGAAATATTTCCTCCAAAAGAATTTCTTTAGCAAAATACCCAAGGATAAAGGTGTAAAAAAAAAAAATCACCTAAAGAATAATTTCATAAATATAATTTTTTTCTCTCGAAATTCTTTTTTTTTTAATTATTCCTAAAATTCCATTTCCCTTTAAGAAATTTCTAGAATCATGTCTTTTTTTTTTCTTCCTCCTTTCCCGAAATGAGCAAATATTACAGCTAGGCACTAGCTCTCTATATGGAGAAAATATTAGGTCAAGACTCTGGATGTAACCGGAGTCCAATAAGGAGGCAACACGTATAAAGTGGCCAATCACAGTGTATTGTGACGGGTCCACTTTACATGTGGCTCCTCGTTATTGGACTTTGAATGATCCGGAGTCCTGGCCTAAAATTTTCTCCTCTATGAGCCCGACCAAGTTCACTTTACACGTGGCGCCTTTTTATTGAACTCCAAATGATCCGGAGTCCTGACCTAATATTTTCTCCTCAATGAACCCGACCAAGACCTTCAGAACTTCATGATCCATCTTCTCCATAAGTTTCAATTCTTTACTTCCCACACTATTTTCTTTTTCAAGGATAAATCTAGTGCACACAGAACTGCATCACACGCCGCGATCCCTGTAGCGATCTGTAAGTCGCGATCCCCTTGCTAAATGTTGTTTCATGATGATGTTGCGTCGATCTCTTCACTCCCGTCCCAATTAGCTTGAATCACGATAATTTATTGATGATGATGTCGATCGTGAATTCGAGTATGCACGGCGATCAATCCCAACACAATCTATTAGGGTTAGCTCTGATATCATGTTATAAGAATAGTTCAAAAATCTTATTATTTCATTCCTAGCATAGGCTTAAATAGATTACAAATTTTACCAAAAAGAGAACCCACAAATAATCTTTTTTTTTAACGCATAACTCTTAACATCACTGCAAACTAAGCCTGATATTATGATCAAACTACGAGTCCCACAACTAAAACCAAGAAAAAAAAAAGAGTCCTTTTTAGAAAACACCACAAATCTGATTAATCCAACTTCATCTCCACGCAGAGGAGACAACCAAAGCCCTATGCCTCCATCCGAGATACAGAGCTCCATCCACCTCCTCCAGACTATATTTATCACTGTAATTCCCCAACAACGACTTGATTGTACCATTCACCAATGAACTCAACGGATACTGCGCAAACCCCGCCATTCTAAACCTCGCCTTCCATTTCCCATGAACCTCGTGCCTCTCCACCCTCTCCTTCCCTTCACAGGCGATTATGTTAACAATATCCCTCGCCAGACACTGCTGCTCCACATTAATCCTCTCCTTGTTCTCACGCGGTAGAGTTACATCAATCGATTCGAAAATGGCCGTGTAATAATCCAGAGTCTCGATGAATCTCGGAAAAAAGGCGGCGGTGTTGGCGTTAGATTCTTGCTCGACGAGCGTCACCACCGTCGGCGCAAGACTCTTCACGAATCTCAGAAGCCTGTCGCGGTGGTTCGTCGTGCTCACGCTCTCATCAGGTATGTGATGAAGTTGAAAAGCTAGGTTTACGGCCAAGGCTTCCCCCGGCCGGATTCCGAGATCCTCGAGCTCGATCTCGCAGCCAGACATCGCTGCCGGATGGAACTCAAATGGCACCCTGCATGATTCGGCTAACCGCGACAGTCTTTGCCCCACAATCTCTAATCCGCCGCCGCGGGCGTAAGCGTTTAAAGAATCATCGAACCCTGTTACTCTGACATGAGGCGGTCCACCGGGCCTGGAAGCTAGGGCTTGGATTAGAGTCACCCATTGCGTTCCCTGCGCGATCTGTAAGTCGATGATGTGGATCCTATCTTCATTCTTCACGGCTTCAGCAATGGCACCATTGGCAGACATATAGCCAAATTTGAAGTAAGGGCAGACCTCATATAGAATATGCATGTAAGACAGAAACTCAGAGCTAGTTGGTTCTCTGCATTTCAGAGCTTTGTAGATCAAACTCCCCGAGGAAGAAAGACGCGCGACGAGTCCTTCCAGCAGATAAGCTCCTAATCGTTCGATTGGTTCTCCCGAAACCGAGACCATTTGTTTTAGCTCTGCGATCAGCCATTTGGCAGTGGTGAAGTTGTTTTCACCGATGGCGTAAGCACAGGCGGCGAGCACCTGCCGGAGATCCCTGTTTGGAATCTCCATTTGCGGCGCAAGACTCTTCACGAATCTAAGAAGCCTGTCGCGGTGGTTCGGCGAGATCACGCACTCATCAGGTATGTGATGAAGTTGAAAAGCTAGGTTTACGGCCAAGGCTTCCCCCGGCCGGATTCCGAGATCCTCGAGCTCGATCTCGCAGCCAGACATCGCTGCCGGATGGAACTCAAATGGCACCCTGCATGATTCGGCTAACCGCGACAGTCTTTGCCCCACAATCTCTAATCCGCCGCCGCGGGCGTAAGCGTTTAAAGAATCATCGAACCCTGTTACTCTGACATGAGGCGGTCCACCGGGCCTGGAAGCTAGGGCTTGGATTAGAGTCACCCATTGCGTTCCCTGCGCGATCTGTAAGTCGATGATGTGGATCCTATCTTCATTCTTCACGGCTTCAGCAATGGCACCATTGGCAGACATATAGCCAAATTTGAAGTAAGGGCAGACCTCATATAGAATATGCATGTAAGACAGAAACTCAGAGCTAGTTGGTTCTCTGCATTTCAGAGCTTTGTAGATCAAACTCCCCGAGGAAGAAAGACGCGCGACGAGTCCTTCCAGCAGATAAGCTCCTAATCGTTCGATTGGTTCTCCCGAAACCGAGACCATTTGTTTTAGCTCTGCGATCAGCCATTTGGCAGTGGTGAAGTTGTTTTCACCGATGGCGTAAGCACAGGCGGCGAGCACCTGCCGGAGATCCCTGTTTGGAATCTCCATTTGAATCTTGAAGGTATCGAAGCTCTCTAACACAACCAGTTCAGGCCCAAGCATCGCGCTTTCTAGCTCCCTTAACTTGTCATTCAGATCTTCAGTTAGACATGAAGCGCTCACAGGAGATTCAGAAGCGGCATCTGAATGGCTTTCGGTAGATGAAGAGAAACTGGAGGTTGAGGGAGAGCTGTGGGTGTGAGTGGCGACTGCTGAAGAGGATTCAAGTGTGCAGTACCGTAAATTACTCGACTGAGGGGATGAGTTTCTCATCTGAGATTCATTGAGTGAAGATTTGTTGTTGGGAGGAAGATGATTGGGGCTTATTTGTTTCAAATGCATGGAGTTGTGAACAGGCTGTGATTGCTGGGATTTGACAGAATTTTTTTGAATATCTGAAGCTTGCATTGGTGTTAAACTCGCTATCATGACGAACTCGAAGCGCCCCAAACCATTTAGCAGAATAAAACGGCTAGTTTTTTTAATATTAGAACTGTAAATGATGTGCCAGATGATCGAACACCTTCTCTGGTAAAATTATGTAATTTTTTTATTGCAAGAAAAGATTTTTCCATGAAAATATTGCTCTTTGGAGGGTGGTATTCTGCAAAAGTGGAATTTTGAAGTTAACCGAATGCCCGAAATAAAGAAAGAACACATTTACTTACAGACACTGAACAAAAGCTCAGAAATGCAGGAAAAAAAAAGCATATCTTTCATAGTCAAACCTTCCAAAAACTTTAACCCCTCATTGATGATGATTGCATAGTTTAGAGCAAGACTATATTACAGAGGAAGCAATGATGACAATCATTCTAAAATCAATTAATGTCTCTGCTATACATTGGTGATAATCATGATGCATCTTCTGAGGATCAACACAACAAACAAGAAAGCGAAAAAGTCTACAGAAATTAAAAAAAGTTATAACATTTAATTGGTTTCTGTGCCCAGTAGACCTTCAAAACATAAGTAATATTCTTATTTAAATAAGAACAAAACAAAAATAAAATTACAAAATTTATTACTCTCTGTAGCATCACAAAGATATAGGTTTATTCATGAAAGTGATTTCAATTTCTTTTTTCAAGGTCAAAACAGGGTTTAACTAGCAAATATGTTAGTTTTAGAAATTATACTTCTATCCACCATCAAATTCAAACAACCATTGAAATAATTTCATGGAATTATTGTAAAAGAAGAAATGACTAATTTATAATTTCCATGAAAAAAAAAAAAATCTCAGAGTGAAAAAACTGATGTTAGTTCTGTTTCAGTTTTAAAACTTGCTTTGGGTGATAAATCTAATCTGTATTTTTGATTGGAAGATTTACACACATACCACTCAATTCTCATGTATTTACACTTTACATTTTGCATTTATACCACCTAAATCTTCCATATCACATCAATAAATTAAAAAATAAATAATAAAAGCAACTTGTTCATGACTTCTTCAGCTGGAAACGGAAAATGTTTTCCAATACACAGAATTTGGCCGCAGAGATCGATCAAAGGCCAAGGAGAAGAACAAGAAGACAACATCCAACACAGCCTAAATTTCTCTAAAGAAAATAAAATTTTTTTATGATTTTTACATATCAACCACTTAAAATTTTAAAATATTACGAATTGACCACACAAACTTAAAATTTTACATTTCAACCACCCAAAAATCACCCAAAACTTTAAATATAATGTATAAACTTCAAGTTTTGGTGGCCAACACAAACATTATATTTAAAGTTTTTGGATGTTTGATAGCAAAAAAGCCATCTTTAGCGTTCCAGCTTCAAAAAATAACAGAGCTGTGGCTTAAATTTCCTGTGACGACTAAGAACCTCGGAAACAAAAACTAAATCTTGCAATAAACAAATTTCAGTCAAAGCAGCAATCAAAACACAAAATTTCACAATTCTGACAAAAAATCATCAGATTTCTGACAAAATTTTAGTGGATTCAAAGCGTTAATATAATCCCTACAGCCGAAGCAGTTCTACTTCTTCAGATATCCCATTTCACCATCTCAAATAGCGAGCTATATATACTTGTTTATTCACAGAAAAAAATCTTCTTTTTTTTTCATTGAAAACCATTCCTGGTTTAAAATGAAAAAAAAAAAACCATTCCTGGTTTAAAATGAAAAAAAAAAAAAACTATAGAACTAAACCAAGCTTCAGATATTGAAGGCCCTTCACCTTAAAATAAGAACAGAAGAGCTGAAGGAAAAAAATGATTCATTACCTTAATTTGATTCACAGACTACAACTTTGAATTCAAAGCAGCACAGCAATCAGAGAGAGTGGGAGAGAGACCGAGAGGGTAGAGATTCCCAAACCTGAATAAACAAGGTTGTCATCATTATAAGCACAAATCTGTAAACAAAAGCCCCTGCCTCAGCTAATAATTACTGCTATGCCACTATCCATTGTCCCTTAAAAAAGGGGGGCAGAAATCTTACTTATCCTTCTGGACTGCCATGATTGACTAGAAAGCACTGCCCACGATGTTTCCTGAGTTGTTTGCGTATTTTTTTTGTAAATTTTATTTTATGGGTCAAATTAGTATTACTTTTAGTTGATCTCTTCAATGCTTATCCTGAAATTTATAAGATGTGAATTGTATTTTTGTAATGATTTATATTCAAGGTGGAATTTTCAGGACCTTTAATTACCTTGAAATTACATGAAGAATTTTAACACTTGACCTTAAAGAGCACAAGTAATTGGAAATTAGTATAAATAAAGTTTTATTTTTTGAATAAATTGACTTAAAATTTTGATCAGAGTTAGTTAATCGGGGTGAATCTTTCTGAGGAAAAATATATGTAATATTTTCTTATTTTAATTCATTCATTTGGATAAAATGAACTTTAATACTAATTTTATCTTAGTTTTGATACGCATTAAGTAAATTTTCAACATTCGGCATGAATGTTGAGGCAAGATATGAAACTTGAAATAATTTTTTGAGCAAAAAATATTCAAATTTTGATTAAAAAAAAAACATCTAAAACTCTTATTTTTGTAAACTTACAATCAAACAAAGAACTAGACGAGACGGACCAAAACGATACCAAAATTAGTTCAATCCAAGCCAGATCAAACCCAGCACAAGACAATAAACCAACTTTGGAAACTTTTCAGTGCATAATTAGAATGTCAAACGGCTTCCAAATATGACAATTTTATAGTCAAATCGAGTGCCTCGGTAGACAAATCCAACGAGTCTTTCATCGTTCAATTCTGACATCATTAAGACATTTAAATGTTTGTCGAACGCTCCAGTCAAGATAATCTCTCTAGGTCGTACGAAGTAATGATCTGAATTTCTTTCTTATTTGCATAGAGACATCTCCTTGACTCTACAACTAGAGGCCTACAACTCTCTTGAGATTGGACCTATACCTTGAGCTAGAAGAAGACTGAAGCTCAAAGAATGAGTTGAAGTCTAGCATCACTTATGCAACGAAGATTTGGCGAATATCGCTCACTCCTACAGTTTCCAACTATTTACAACCACTACTTGCCCACCATTATTGACTACCGTCGACCGCCCTCTACTCATTGCAGTGAAACTCAATATGGAGTCAAGACTTGTGTTGTGGTTTGAGAAGAAACAACTGACTTCAATGAGTCATAAAGCACCATACGAAATAGTATATCATCCCCGAACTTTGTGCCAATCGCAAACGATGTGCTGAAACAATAGCAACCACTTCTTGCTGCATTCATTCCTTACCGTGAGGCAACGAGCTCTTTTGTGTACGATCTTTAAAACTCAAAAATTGTTTCTCTTTCCTGGATGTAAGAGAAGAGTCTGTATATGTAATGACCAACTCATAGTTCATCATTTCAACTAGGCTAGACCTCTTAATTTTTTTTCCTTTCCTGATTTTCCACATAAAAACTTCTGTTGTATTTACATGTCACTTTTGTTACCTAATTGTGTGTTGAATTATCATGCAATACGGAGATAATAATTTATTACTCTACCACCGTGAATTCCCTAGCACACATCAAACTTATTAGAAATATAATATTAATATTGCATGAGTATCATTCAGATTGTAGAGAGACCGAGAAATTTCTCCCTCTAATGGAGTATCAGCTTTTCACTAGAATCACTTCATCATATGGCTAAAAATTTTTTGGGTTTTCTTACTTTAAATGTATGTTGAAATAACTATGATTACAAAGTATATTAAAAAAAATATAATTACAAAGTGTATTACAAATTATGATTTTTTATTTGCGGCTTTATCTGTTGTAAATTTTGAAATTTTAATTGAAAAATATTATTTTTCATTGTATTTCTAGAAGTCAACCATTCATGGTAAAAACTCATGTTGGTCATGTACTCTTATGTGCCAAAAAGTTGCCAAAAAACTTTTTTTCTTACAATTTCTTTTATGATTTGGCCAACGGAAGGTCTTGGCTTGAAAAATTGGATTGATTTGTTGTTGACATATCATTTTTTCCATATTTTGGACATCAAGATAAGTGTTGTTTAAACATGCATGGTTTGTCTTTCAAATTTTACAGCATAAAATTTACATTTTCTAAAATCTACCATTAATTTTCTTGCACAAAATTATTATTATTTTTATTATTAAGTTGATCTCAATGCCCTATTTAGAATCAATTAAATTTTAAGCTTTTAATTTGTTTATTTACTATAATATTTGCATTTGAGTTTAGAAAAATGATTATGAAAAAATAATTTATGTGTTGTTTAGTCCCACACCTTCAAAATAATTATTTAGGAGATAATAAAACAAATCAAATGCAATGAATTATTCATTTGACATAACAGCCGTAGATATTCTATGCAATTTGAAGATCATCTCCTAAAATATTATTACAATATTTATTTATTTATTAAGTGAAAATTTAAGGTTTTAATGGGTATCATATGTGATGAGTGTAAGAAAATATAGTTTGAATTTTTATAATTTAATGATTCATATATTTCAAGTTATTTTATTAAACATAAATGTACACCTAAAATACACAAGACATAGCTTGACTTGATAACCTTCTGCTAAAAGTAAAGACTTATGAGATCTAGAAGTTCACTCTGTAACTACTCGTTCAGGGAGAATGGCTAATTTACAGCTCTCAACATGCCCTCAAGTAGTACATAGCTTTGTACAAGCTGCAAGAGCTGGTTTGGCCTCATTGAGAGCAACATGGACTCTTGCACTTGTGACATTACCTAACATTCTAGCAGTATGGTCTAATAGATCCTCATGTGTTTTTGTGTACGTTTTATGATATTTTTGTTAGATATTGTACTAAAACCATTGACACCCCGAGAACTATAAATAAGATATAAAAAAGCTTAAAGATGACTTTTTTGGCTTCTAGCCTTTCAAATTATTTTCATTCTTATATTTTATTCATTTATATAGCTCTCCCTCCTCTCGTGTTTTCCAGCCAAAGTGGTATGACCACAGATAGATCATAATCCAACATTCAAAAATGTGTGATGAGCGTGGGCATGTTACAAATTAGACAAGGATTACTTTGAGATGTTGATCACGATAATGTAGAAACATTAGTGAACATTGAGAATTGTTGGCCTCCATTTTAAAAAGGTTAATACATCTCATTTCTATCCTTAGCCTAGGATTCGGTGGCAGACACCATGTGATTAGGTTACCATGATGTGATTAGGACACTATGTTCATTCCTATCCTTAATGTAGGAGCTCTCTAATCCATAGACACCATGTGATTAGGTTACCATGATGTCACATTTGCTTTCATCACTTCATAACAGAAGACCTCGAATGGCATCTTCTTGGCCTGCTCAAATAATGACTACTACTTAATCATGAACCCAAGCTCAAGCACCGCTAGAATTGGTGACTTGTAAGGAGCACCCTAATTTTTTGTCATATCCACCTTAACCGAAGTTAAGTCTTCGTTGAACTTGAAATTTTCATGCTGGGTGGACTGATTATCAAGATTGATTGGACCCTAGCCGTGATAAGAGGTGGTTTGCTTGTCATCATGGGGCAAACCTCTCCAACCCTAGCTCTCTCGGGAGAAGGCTAATTTATCACCTTCTTTATTCTAACTTGGACTACAATAGGAAGCACTAAAGTGGCTTTTTTCCACCACTTTCCTGAATGCAAAAAAGGCCTTCGCTAGAGTGAGGTGGAAAGCGACCTGAGGATGGGCGCCTGCCTCCACTGTTTAGATATGCTCACCAACTTTGTGACAACCATTTTAGGCTCAACGATCAGCTTGCCTGCAACTCTGTTCATGGGGCTCACTACTATCCTCTTCTAGAGCCATGATAGTTCAAGCTAGTGAGAGTTGATGTTATCTTAGTTACTTCCTTTTCTTCTTCATTATTCTAAGAATTTAAGAATCCCTTAACAAGAAGCAAATCTCAACTCTTCATTTTTAAAAAATGAATAAAGGAAATTAGCATTATTGTCTGCATCCTTAGATCCTTCCTCACCAACGATCCTATTATTATTGACCTCCTCTCTTGAACGCGATGACCTCCTTATTTAGTGATGGGTCATTCTGAAATTAATCTGTCAAGATAAAATAGATCAACATGCGGTCAAAACTTCAAATAATATCTTGCTCAATTTTAACAAAATTGTGAATATTATATATATATATATATATATGGGTGCAACTGTTTATGATAAAATTAAAACTTTTTCCATCAAAATTGAGCTTTCATTGACCTTGTCTACTTGCATAATTTTTTGCAAGAAGTATGAGGCTGCTTAGGCCCTTGAACTTAATAAAGGAAAATTTTGGTGTAAAAAAGACATTTCTACCAGCATCCTAGTAGGAACACCATTTTTTTTGGCTTCCTCACTTGTAACCTTTTTTTCTTCTTCCCTTCAAGGGTACCTTCACCCCTCTTTTTCTTATCATAAAACTCAACAACCAAAAACTATTAAAAATGTCAATCCTATAATTCAGAAACTCCATCTCACCTATGATTGAAGGACTTTATAGGTGTATAAAATGAGTGTGTGCCTCGGCCATTTCCATTGGTTCCCAATTTATAGACATGCTCAAGAGAATAAAATGCCACTTCAGTCTATTATAAGACATGAATGATAAAGTAAATAATTATATAACAAAATTATTTCTCTGGTTATTTTTGCAGCTAACATCTAAAGAGATAACACAATAGAAGAATTAAACAGGTACGCCCAAATTACCCACGACACAAGTGCAACCTAAAACCCCAATGATGAGATGCATGAAGGGATTCAAGTTGATCTCATTTAAGCAAGTAGTTCGGTAGAGCTGACTGAATTCACCTATATTAATTCATAACTTGGAACTTACTCCTAAGAGATTCGAGAGTTCACTCATTAACTATCTTTGGCATGGAGAATTGCTAATTTAATCACATCCCCTAATGACAACCAACATCAACGCGCCATCGACCATAACAAATCATATAACCAGAAGCTAACACATTTCTTGTATTGCAATATCTATTAATGTCGACTTATAATAAAAATAAATAAATAAAAATCATTTCAAAATGCCCCAAACATCTATAGGAAGAGCATGCTTTACTTTGATCCTAATGAGCATACTTCCCATTTTGTCTTTTAAAAGAAGCGAATCTTGCCGAACCTACTGTGCATGTTCTCCATCAACTAAATATATACTATTCTTTGCCGCCTCAACAAAACAGTTAATACTCTATGCGAAGAGGCCAAGAGATTAAGCCATATAAAATTCATTTCAAATTTTCACTATATTTAAGATGTAATTATACTTTTACCAACGACGCTTCTTCTAGAAGGAATAAAGCAAGAAACCGAGGGCCGTTCTGGTATTTAGCCTGAAGAGAAAACAAGGGGTAGTTTTGTAAAATCAAATGAAATGTGGGTCAAATGAATAGGCTTTGACCCACACGTTTCCGCGGGAACGTGTCAGTGATTCACGAGTCCTCCCTGTTTTCTCTGCTATAAAATATTTTTGCATGGATTTATTTTGTGTGTGTGTATATATACAGAGCCGTACATCGAGATGTCGGTTAGGACTCATAAGTCAAAGTCAATTTATTTGCAAGTGTGAGTAGTATTTATTAAGTTCTCAAGTTTAATTTAAAAATATATTATGCAAAATTAATTATTAATGTTCATTAATAAAATTATTTATAAAATTTATAAAATTTTAAAATAGTTTGATGGTGCAGGGTCCTGTATTGAAAGTGAGTACATAATAAGAAAACAGTTTTTGGTAGAGGAAAGGTAGAAGAGAGAGATGGGTGTGAGACGCAGGAGAGGTTTTGATGATTATCGGTTGAACTCTAGTCTCTGGTAAGTCGGAATATCAGGTTCATCGGAGATAGTCTGAGCTAAGAGCTTTTTCTTTTAGATGGATATCCTAAAAAATGTAAGAAATCTTGAGAAAAATGAAATTTCATCGTTCTTAGATTGACTTTCTTTTCATACAAAAAGGAAAAAAATAATAAAAAAATATATTTAGTAACTAATGATTCCCATTTATTGTTCCATGATAAAAGGACAATGATTTAGATGTCAAGCGATACTTTTAAAAATAGATGAACTTGCGTCCTTGCTTACCGGAAATTATTTCTAGTAGTTGTGTCTCTCTAGGTGAGCTAGGGCGCTCTTCTATGAGTGAGGGAGACAGATGCAACTACTTCGACACTCAGTTCAACCACTTTTACGCCCATAATAATTATATATTATTGTATTTATTTATACATTTAGATTCTTTTTTTTATGAGTTGGTGTTGCTATTTAATATTTATGTATGGATAATACGGATTTATGTTTAGAAGACTTTAGGGAGCATAATTATTAGGTCAACAATTCCTTTGTTTCTAGATATTGCAAATGAGAATTTTTTAATTTTCTTGGGAAAAACTCATGAAGAGAATTTTCTACCCACGAGGTATAATTTTTTTTAAAATAATTAAAGTACGGTATGAAAAAAATGTATAATTATTGAGTGCGGTGCCTGATTAGGGTCGTGAAAAAATTAGAGTGGTACACACTCTAATGATAAAAAAATAAAAAGATGTATTTCAGTAGTTCTGATCGGACACCCCACGCAAATTTGCGTGCGGTGTCTGTACGCAATAATTGCTCGAAAAAAACGGGGGGATTACAATGAAATTTTTTCTTTCACCTATTTTTTAAATTATCGCTCAAATATTAAAATTTAAGATAAAATTCAATTTCATATTTTTCACAATAATTTCATCTAGAACACATAAATATATCGGTTCTATTGCTAAAAAAAAAATCAATATTTCTAATGATTAGTATGTAATTATCCCCAAAAAAAAAGTGATTTGAAATAAAAAAGATTACACTATAGAATGATTTCACATAAGAAGGGAGACTGAATATTTGAAAACAATGATGTTTAGAGACATTAGAGTTTGAGCAACACCAAACAATTGCTAGCATTGAATAATGGTTATAAATCAAAGTTGGTCAATAGTTGTTGTAAAGTGATGAATGATACCGATCGTCAGCATAAGGACTACAAATAAGTTGAGCCGAGCAGGAGATTGTTCGAACTCTAACTAACTTGTCTAACAAAAACTTGTTTTGTGATAGCATTCAAGCTCAAGCTCATTGATCAAATGTTTATTCGAGCTTGTTTAATTTGTGATTGACAAGTTTTAAACAGACAAATTGTATACACAAATATTGGCATACGGAAATTTTTATTTAACTTTTTTTGGTTGAATCGAGCTCACCAACTGAAATGGTTGAGTTGTGTTGACCTGCCAAAGCGGCTAAATCGAGCCCACACGCCGAAGTGCTAACCCAACTCGTTTTCATCTTCCTCCAGTAGTCAATTGAAGCATATCTCTATAAATGTATACATTTGAGAAATTTATCATGACCATCCAGGACGTCTGTCCACCTCTTATTTAAGAACGTTGCCCGAAATTAAGAATTTAGTCCTGTTGAGAAAATTAGGGCGAAGAAAAACAGTAATCGACACAAATCCAGAAGAACACAGAGATTTAACGAGGTTCGGCAAAGATGCTTACGTCCTCGGGAGCAGAGCGGCGATTCCTTTCAATATTCAGAAAAGAGGTTACAGAATACAGGATACCTCCTGGGGTTACTAACAGGTCTATTTATAACCACAGAAGTAAACCTAGACACAATATGTAATTACAACATTACCCCTGTACCAAACCGCGGGGCTTTGCCCCCGCACCCCAACCCAAGTAACTTCCCAATTTGGACAGATTCTTCCGCTCCGCTCTGCTCCGCTTCGATCCAGCGTCTGTCCCGATATGATATATGAGTCATACCATAACAAGTCCCATCACCCAAATATTGGAGACGGCCACCGTACCAACAATATCTAACACTAATCGTCATTGTCTAAATGTTACACCACTGGATAAAAAGAAGTCAACAATATAGTCATTCATGTCCAACTTTGATAAATTTAAATTATTTTTTATCTTATGTATAAAAGTGTCAACAGAGGAAAGATAAAAGGGGGGGCTCTCTAGATCTCTCTGGTTCTCTCTCCCCTCTTCCCTCCTCGTCTCCCTTTCCTGGAATACTCCATATCTTCTTCTTGAGAGATTTTCCCTCTCTCTCTCTCTTTGGCTCTTCCTCTCGCCAACTCTGGGATCTAGGATCACTTCCATCTCACACTCTACTTGCAGCACTCTTCCTTCGTTACTAGAACTTTGGCCAAACTGTATATACCTACACATAATACGGGACTCTACGTCCTAATCAGATTCATGAATTTGGTTTGTTGGATCGAGCTAATTTTAATACAATGAATCCAATTAACAGATCGATTATCTAATGTAACATCACTGTATAATATTACCTACAGTTAAGTCGAAAAGATTCCACCTCCTCCATAACATTCTGGTAGTAGGACCATTCGACCTCATCTTTTGTGCATATATGATCCTTCACTTCTATGCTTATTCGCTTTACATATGTATTACCATTGCTGATATGCCAATGTAACATATATATACTTAACAAATTAGATTAATGAAACTGCAGAATGTTCAACCTCTTCTCTCTGCTCTCACCGTTGCCTCCATTGGAACTTTACCACATTGCACACCTCAATGGCCTTCCTATGAAGTGTTTCTCATGGGATCAGAGAATAGGTGAAATCCACGTCAAAAATCTGGACAACCCTAAATGGCCAGCTTCAATTTACCAATCCATCGTGTGTCATCCAACTAAGGAATGAAATCCATCACGTTTTTATGAAAGATCAATCAATGACTCAATATCTTCTCATGATTAAATCACTCATCGACAACATTGTCGCCGTTGGTGAATATATTGATCTTGAAGAAATTGTTGGCATTTCTTTTGATGTCACGAGTGTAGGATGTCCACCTACACGATTTCTCTGTAACGTCCCGTAGCTTAAGGCACCACCCAAGACTCTTTAACACTTGTTCGGGGCAAGGAGCTTGGATTGGTTATGATTTACCCTTACTCGAAAGAACCAGCCATCAAAGGGGCTTATTTAGGACACGAGACAGGTTTGGTGCCCATTTCAGTGTTTATAAGTTATCACACGTCTGTCTGGAGCCTCTCGTGGCCAAGGAAAGTTATGGTTTGGGACGCACTACCAGCGTCGTGGCTTAGGGAGACCATTGACGGTGATTTCCACTATGAATGACCTATCAAAATACTCAATTTCAAATTTATGGGCTCATTCAAGACCGTAACTTACAGATCAAGAAAATCTTCGGTCGGCGCTCCCGATGTAAATCCGGGTTGCGGGGCTAGACCGGCGCCCTGGGCTCCTAGGTCCCCAAAATGCCTCCCCAGACATTTGAAACCAAACCTCTGGAATTCTAACACCAGTTTCTGGCTAATGGGAGCCCAAAACATCTAAAATATAGTATTTTCCCGAGAGTCGGGAAAGTAGGTGCCACCTGGGTGACGTCTATGCGCCAGACTTAACGCCTTTGCTCCAATGACCTAGCACTAGGGCCCCCGACTAGGTTCCTAGGCTCGAAAGACTTGGCACCAAGGCACCTGACTGGGCATCTAGGCACCTGGGTTGTGGTGCCTTGGCGTCGGACCATTTCCAAATCCCAGAAAAGCCTATTTTTTGCTCTGATTTGACCCCGACACACCTTCGAGACAGTTAGAATTGTAGGCTTGTGATGATTTGCTTTGGGGATGGGAGAATAAGGTAGATAATACCTCTATTAAGCCTTTCTTAGAAGTTTCCAAAAAGGAAGCAAGACTCAAATGGGAGACTTCATTGGGTGAGCTGATCTTAATCTAGGGGAGCCTCATATCCCCCCATGCTCCACTTCATTTTTTAGCTTTTTTGGTTGAAGAAGCTTCCTTAGAGAGTACTTGGAGATCTTGGAGGTGCTTTGGAAAAGATTCTTCGAGGTAACAAGAGGAGAAAGCTAAGGGAGCTTATCCTCTTTATTCTCTTCCTCTTCTTCACCCTTCTTTCTCTTCTTTGGTGACCTCACTCTTCTCCAGCAAACTTTTCGATTAGTACGGTTAGTAAAGCTTTATCCTAGCTTTGGGGAAGAGCAACTCCGGCGAGCTCACGGGCTCTCTTACACCAAAGGCGACCTTCATCCTAGCTTGGGGAAGGATTGCCGGAGCTCAGAAATCTAAAATCTCGTCATTTGCTTGTATTAAATCAATCAAAATTAAAAAAAAATAATAATATTAGTTCAATAAATCACATAAATAAATAAGTGATTAAAGTATAAACATAATTATTACTCGATAAACATTTTAATATAACAAATATTACATAGTATTCTTGTTGATATATATTTTAAAGCCTGAGATAATTATACCTATTGTTAAAGTTAATTACATTTTGATTCAATCAAATTTAAATTAAATTGATTGAATTAAATCTTGATTTGATTTAGATTTATTTGGAAAATAATTTGATCACTTTGATTTCTTTGTATATTACAATTAAAACTCATATAATTAGCCAATCTTCAAGTCAAATCATTCAAATGACCAATTACATGTTTTTAATCCTTAGAATTACGATGAATATTTATACACAATGTTGTCATTCATATTATGAGCTCTATTATTCATTGTTATACATGTTAGCCCATATAATTTTACACATGTTATTTTTTGTATCATGAAATATCATATAATTTATATGTGCTATAAAATCATTAAATGATATATGACACGGTTGTTATAGAATGTGTACATGTAAATACATATTTCTTCTTTTTGTTATTTAGATATTTTTGAATCTTCATGCTGAAAGATGGACCCAAAAGCTTTTATTTAAATCCTTAAGGCTTATTATTGGCCCTTTTCTTTAAGGTATGTGTGAGATGAGATTAGTTTTGAACTCTATTATTAGTTGACATTATTTAGGTGACGATCATGATATTTATGTAGACTAACTTGGATCTAAAATATCATTATAGATAACATCACGTATCGGAAAAATATGTTACTAGTCTCAATATGCAATGCATGCCAACAGATTATTTTATAAGACTTAATAATTGATGAAGAGGTTATTATTTTAGTATTATTACTTTTTTATTTTTGATATTTATATTGTTTAGTATATTTGAATCATATATTTTTTTTAATTATGTAACAAATAATGTATTATGTGAGAAGATTTGTTTTGTTAATGTTACCTCAATTATAGATAGATTATTTGTAATTTTTTTTTCAATGCTTAAGGTAATTGTTCATCTATTACATAGCCATGTTATGAAAATATTGAGTTATATGTGCACATTGATCTACTTGTTATTTTGGGCCTAATACATATGATATTATAAGAATGCTTATATCTTCAATACCTATTTTTTAAAAACTTAAATTGTAGATCCATATGGTTAAGTGCATTGCATGTGATTTCTTTGATATGATTCATGTGTTATTATCATTCATTCTTATAATTATCCGTTCATTAAACTATCACACATTTTCTTACACATAACCATAACGTTAATTTACTATTTCAACATGGTGATCAAAAGAGTAACATTGGCTAAATTTAGAAACCGATTATATAATTATCTCTACGTTCTAGTATGGTGTTAGAAACACCAATAAATAATTATTCACTATAAGTAATCTGATAGAGATAACCTTATATGTTCTGAATGAGGTTATAGTGTTCTTCTATTTTATGCGTTGATTGATGTGGTGTTCATATTGGCTATAATGCACAAACAACTTATTTTTTGGCTATGTTATTTTGCATAAAAAATGTGTCAGCATGAATCCCAAGAAGATTCAACGGTCCAGAAGAAGGAAGTACAACAAAGGAGAGCCAACCAACATGAGAGCAAGAGACCCCACTTATCAAATTTATAAACCAAGCATGAAAGCTAGCCAAGCAAGAAAAAAGAACCAAAATAACAAACCGAGTCCAAATCTAACAGACTAGAGCATACAAATCAGCACTCGAGCTAAACATCACCATTTACAAGTCGAGCAAAGGCATTAATCTTCCTACCGGTAGATCTGATTTGAGGAAAGAATCCAGCTCTTCCACATCACTTGTCATCTCACGGATGCCCCGAGGTTCCTCATCAGAGACCAAAAATTGGCAATACAATAGAGCTTCACAATCATCCTAAATGACTCTCTCGTCAAGCAATGAGCTATCTTCGGGTTACAGAGATCCATCCTCTGCTTATACATGTGCAATATCTAGAATACCCTATCATGTCACCATTAAAATAGAGGAAAAAAGGTACCCTCCCTCCTTTAAAAAGGGAGATCATTTTATGAGAAGGTGATAATAGATAAAATGTTTTACTATTTATTGCTGTTCATTTCTCTATTTGTTTGTTCATCTCTCATCTTTCTTATGCTATAACCCTTAGTGTGTGATTCACACACAGGATTCAAAAGTTATATATTTTGTATGATGAGTGATCTACAGGCGAAAGTTAAAGTATTAAACTCGACATGGGCTCTAATGTAATTGTGAAATTGTCTTTAATGAATACAAACAACATAGTATATGAATTCTCTAATCATTGTTGTAAACTTAAAGCTTTTGGATTTTAATTGATATAATCTTATAATATAGTACCCTGTTAGTGTTCATGTAAATTTTGATCAAGCCAAAGTCAATGTGGCGTTTTATGAAATAGAATGGATATGAGGGCGTTATTCAAAATGTAATCTCCTTATAATTGCGTGAAGTATTATATATATTTATAACTCATGACACAGATATGTGTCTGTATTTGTGTGAGTCACGCACTGTGATTCTTTGGTTGACAGCTGTGTTGTCAATCGTGAGTCCTCTGGGGTCACCGGATCGAGCCCGCCTGAGTGTACCTGACTTGTATTGCAGAATCGAGTGGTTAGACACATGAGGTTGGTTAGGGACTCGTATCATAAACTCCGGTCAATCTTATATATATACATATATATCATTCTCAAATTTATAATATAATCTTGATCCACAAGATAATTTTTTTTCGCTGAAAGATTTTAGCGCCAAAATTTATAAAAATAAAAGATACATATTAAGTCTTATAAATAAAAAATAAGGACCCGACTTATTGTCTAATTAATTTTTGTTAAAGTGTCAAAATGAACCTACATTATTTTCATGGGGTTGTTTTAGTACGAGAGTTTATAGAAGTGTCAAAATATTCTCTAGTTCCCGAAACACTTTAATTTATTATTGAAATAATTTTGTGAAGGACAAATATTAGAGCTCAATTTTAAAATATTAGAAATCATTTTGATATTTCTAAAAACTATGGAACTAAAACAGCTGTTTTGACAATTTACTAATATTGACTAACAAAAAAAAAATCATTTTCATGACTGCGGGTCAAATACATAATATTATTTAAAAATGATATAAATAATAAAGTATTTATTTAACTTTGGACCCATGCATTAATTTACTTAGTCATTCTATTAGTTGGAAGCATAGGAGGTCAAAAGGCAACAGGGTCTTCTAAGAAGTAGGGGAGAAGAAGACAAATAAATCAATTGAACCTCTTAGACTTTTGTTACATTTTTTGGAATATGTTATAGTAAGTAACAATTTTATTGGGGTGTTTTATGAAAATTCTTTGCATAAGTCTTTGGAAATTAATATGTTTCATAAGAGGAGTCCCTTTTAGTATTTTTGGTGGGGTCTGTTTGAAATTTTATGAAGATTCTTTTCAACATCTTTTTATCCTTTTTTTCGGTTTTTTTTTTTTTTAATTTATGATTGGACAAGGAGAGATGTCAGTGAGGTAAGAGCAGGTGCTGTTTATTTTTATTGATGACATCATTTTTGCATCATCTTTACATCATAGACTGTAATATATATATATATATATATATATGTTATATATATATAGCGGCGGTAGAGTAATGGATTATCGTATTATCTTGCACAAGAATTCAACACAGATAAAAAAAACAAAAGGAGTCACCTCGACTTTTTACGTGGAAAACCCTTGAAAGGAAGAAAAACCACTAGCTTTAACCCAGTTGAAATAATTCACTATGTATGATAAGTACACATGTGAACCACGTAGGTCGAAGAGACAAGTATGAATGACGTCCCTAAGCTGTGAGAGTCGGAGTTAGGAGTTGCATGAGCTGATGACCATATAGATCGTTGTTGACACATGGACCGCGGTGAAGAGCTATTGTCCCACATACGAGAAATGATTACTAGAATTTCCAAGTTGTAACATTGACTGACGGTGTTTGGTCGACAGAGGTCGGCGATAGTAAGAGATGGTCAACAAAGGTCGGCGGCGGTCGTTGGTGGTCGACTGCAGTCTCCATTCGTCGACGGTGGTTTGCTGTGATTGACGGCGATCGGTTGTGGTCGACAGCGGTTGACGATGGTTGATGACGGTCGGCGGTGATGCTGAGTTGCAGCTTCTCCTCAAAGTCTCAGGCTCTCTCTATAAGCTTCAGCCCCCCACCCCCCCCCCCCCCCCCCCACCTCCCCTCAAAAGAGGGGTAGGGGTCTATTTATATTATTTTGGGTGCAATTAATGCAATAATATGAACCATTTTGATCGGACGGTTCAGATAATTTCCTTCAATCATAGCTTGTTTAACGGACATTTGAGTGCCTTAATAATGTCAAAATTAAGTGATCTTAGACTCGTTAGATTCATCTTGTCGAGACGCTCGATTTGTCCGTAAACTTGCTAGTGATTTAATGACTTAATCTAGGCTTGATTTGACTTGGATCAGACTAGTTTTTATATCATTAGCTTCGTCTCATCGAGTCAGTCAATTTGACTATAAATTTACTAAAATCGGAGCTCTGGATGACTTTTAATTGAAATTTGAATGTTTCTTATTTAAAAGATTGCATCGAGATTTGTGTTGGATGATATATGAGTTTTTTTTTACATTTTGTTATTGAAAAAAATATTCTTAAGAGGATTTTGAAAAAAATGTGAAATTTAGCTTTATATGTCTCGTACTTAACGAAAATTGAAAAAAAAATATCTACAATTTATTTTTAAGGGATATATAATTTTAAATTTTGATCGAAACTAAATTAACCCCAATGAGTAATAACATTACTATTTGTCGGCAAATTTTTCAAGTTGAACTAGAATGTTCAAACGTGTTCGAATCTGACTTGGTTTGAACCTTTGTTCCTATCTAATTTAAACTTAAATTTAGGTTTGAAGAAATAAGATTTAAGCCAACTCGAATTTAAGTTAAGTGAGTTCGAACTAAGTCTGAATCAACTGTCGGTACAACAAAGTGAAAACCCCTCCGAACTAAGTTTGAATCAATTGTCGGTACAACAAAGTGAAAACCCCTCATCTTTCCATTTATCGCATTACAACTACTATTGGACATGTTGACGTTGTCCCTAATGGGCTACCATCACGACCACTGTCACTTCACATTCAGTATATCAAAAATGTGTCAGCATTAATCTTGAAGATATCTAGGGGTCTAGAAAAGAAATGTATGACGAAGGAGGGTCCATTGAAAAAAGTTTTTGGAGTCCATTTTCTTGACCGAGCAAAGTCAGAGTCGAAGTCGATTGAAACACAAGACAGACCAAAGATGACTAGATGATATAAGATCAAGTCATTCAGCCATAAACGAGGCAAAACGATATCCAAGCCAACTATCACAAGAGAATTGATCCAAAGCAGATCTGGCTATCTAGCATCTTCTACCATCTCAAGAATGTCCAGAGACTTCTCATCAGGAGTCAAGAATCAACAACCAGACCACATCAACCAGCCAAATTGTATCGACCAAGCTTAGCAGACCAAGCGATTCTAGCCAATCAGTTGACATTGTCAACCCAAATTCAATTAAACTTATCATGCTGAACAAAAGAACAGTCAAACGACAAGCTCATACATATAAAATATCATAAATACTCAGTAATTCCCCTTTTAATAAAGGAGAAAAAATAAAACATTATCACACTCCCACATAAATAGGGAGATCATTTTATGAAGAAGACACCACGTATTATTGTTCATTATTGTTCGCACATCTTTGTCTTTTTCAAGCTTGTAAAAGAGCCGAGTCAAGACGAGGGTGTCATGATTTAAACCTACCTTCATCATAGTATATGTTGTTTATCTTCATGTTTTAAATAAATAAAAAAAGAGATCAAACTTATTAATTTATTACTTTATGTTAATTTTATTAAGTATTAATTGAGCCAGTTCACTCATAAAGTGCATAGCATATTTCTTCAATTGTCACTTGTTATGAGGCATTCAAGTTCAAATTTCCCATTTGCGATTAGTTACTTTTGAATACATTTACATTCAACTAATAATATAGTTAAACAACTGCCACCGTAGGAGTCAATATATCAATTTTGCCGCATTTCATACACCTGCCATGAACGTCATTAATTCCTGCACATGCAGAAATGTTTAATATTTGTCCAAAGGAGATTTAGGGTCCATTTGGGGCAGCTTATGCGTTTCAGATAAGCTGCTTATCCTTAAACGCAGCCCGCAGGCCGGCCGCAAGGTTCGACCAGCGGCTTGCGTTTAATGTAAAAACTCAAACGCAATTTCGGATAAGCTAGCGAAACGCGCGAACCAAACGGTACGACGACATTTTAAAAACGCCGCCTGCACTTATAAGCTGCCCCAAACGGACCCTTAAACAATAGATTAACATTATCTTAGCATGCATATGCATGCAAGGGGTTGGGGAGGCGATATAAATTATTATTTGGTTACTTGTAATATTACGTATGAACAATGCCCTAAACTAGTAAAATTAAGAAAAATTTACACATATACCATTTACAACTTCACATTTTATACATCCAAAAAACTTGAAAACAATATTAAACTTTTAAATTTATCATTTTGTTAGCCCTTTCGCCTCCTTTGAGTGCAAAGTGGGAAGAGAAATTAGAGGGACACGACAAGAAAGTTAACATTAAAACTCCAATAAGTCTAGCTATGGAATATTATATGTGAACTGCATTCTCTGGTGCCATCGAGTCAATACATGTTGCTAGAGTTGTGTATAGTTAAGAGGGCTGGGATATTATGTGGGCATCATATGATGGATGATTTTAGATGATTGCTATTAGAAGATGAGCATTGCTGGTCGAATGATGATATACCCAATAGTGTAATGGGAGTCGGATGACAAGTGTCAAATATTAGATCACAACGGGTATTGATAAAAAGACATATGTGAATGTCGGGATGGTGACAAACAGTAGACATTAGCCGAGTCACCCTCAACTTGAGCTTAAGCATGATCAAGTAATCGAGTTTGAGCTCGAGCTTAATTCTATGAGTTCGAGCTGACTTGTCTATTTTGAAAGAGAATATGACTAATGACAAATGAATGAATGCTAGTTTTTCCTTAGAATTTTGATAAACTGAATATTTCTTTAAGAATAAAGTTAATAGAATTGATGCATGTTGGATGATTTGTGACAATAGAGTAATAAATTAGCGTATAAGTACTAGATAAAGATCCAACGCACAAAGGATAAAAGAAAAGTAAGCAAGAGGAGAAACCTAGATTTTTTATGTGAAAAATCTTGGAAAAAAATGCGGAGCCTCAACCAATTGGGATAATTCACGATGTAATTTTAAGCACACAGACTCGCTCTCTTCTTAAATTAGAGAAGATCAAGTTGCATTGTTGATGTAGAACAATAGTTCCACAAGAATAGTTATAATATGTTGTAATGGTCATAGTTGATTGTTATGAAAGTAATAACACTTCATGAATGTTGTAGACAATGATTGTAGCACCAACTGATTGTAGAGGCCATAGTCAAAGGTCATGATAGCAGTTGGTCATGTGAGTCATAGATTGTGGCTTCAAAAGCATTGGTTGGAAACATAGATCAAAGTTCATCATTGTCAAAATAATTGAAGAAAGTGGAGGAATATTTTAATTATATTAAGGGTATGTTTGGGGCAGCTGTAGCTTACTGAATAATCTGCTGATAAGTTAGGTACGACGATTATTACAAATTTTTATTTTTTTGAAAAAGTCAGACCTCAGCCAGAAAGCTCGTACCCACCTAGATAGGTGCGGCGTGAAAACATTGTTTTCAACATTTTGAAAACACATAAGCTGCCAAAACGCAGTTTACCCAAACAGACCAGACGCGTTTTAAAACGATATTACACCAAATAAGCTGCCCCAAACAGACCCTAAGTCATACCTATGACAGAGCATATATAGTGAATTGTAGTAAATAACAAAAGAATAATATTTCATGCATAACGAAATATGAACATTAAAGTGCATTAAAAAGGAAAAACTCAGCGCGTACCTGTCGACTCTAACAAAGTTTTTAAAAAATTGCAATTAGGTAGCACAAGTGTATATAACAAGATTAAGCAAAATAGTTGCAATTTAAAAATAAAAAAAAAGATTTTAAACATGTATGTTTTCATAAAAAGTTTAGTGATGAGCATATGAAAAATCAGAAAGGGGTATAAGAATTTAGGCTGGGATGGCCTCAGCTTTAGACTTTTCATTCATTATAATTCCAAGGCAACTGAGACATCGAAGTCTATATACCAATATTGAATAGCAGCTACCAGCAAAACACTCTAGTGTTAAAAATGGCGAAGTCTGCTTTATACATGACATCTCACCATTGGACTCCGAATGTATTTAGAGTCTTGGTGTAATATTTTTTCATGACGGCTAGGGTTCTCCATCGAACGGGTAAGGGTATGCTGTGAGGAGTTATGTGAGATTTTTAAAGAAGATTTTATTATTATTACTTTTAAATTAATTTCTTTCTTTTCTTCTTCATTTTTTAAATTTTAAGTTAAATCTTTTGATTTATGTGATTTTTGTTCGTGCACGAAACCATAACAATATGAGTATCTTTCGTAGGTAAAATTAACGTTCTGGACGCACCCGTGTAGTCCGTTTCATCACCTGGGATCATCTGGACAGTTTTGTTGATGATCTAGTCAATTTGTGTTTGGCCCACGCACAGCGTGGCAAATACAATTCGTCGACTCGATCAGAGTCCTCTACCAAGCTAAACGTCGACCCGACCTCACTAAGCGATGACCAATGTCAAGCGGAATGGTCTCGGCAGCAAGTTGGTCAACCTATGTCGAAGGGTCTCGAATTCGTATTATGCATGTTTTCATTTCATTTTTTTAAAATTTGAATTTTATTTTAGATGGTGAATTATGTGTGGATTATGGTGTTTGTGTGTATATTGTGTAAATTATGATGTATGTGAATGTGATGTGTCGAAGAACAAAAGCTTCTAAGTTCAAATGGTCTCCCTAGGACACTCTCAATCCTTATAGAAACTCACTTTAACTTTCAACATATTGGTTCCAATCGGCTCAACTATATATTGAGGATTTGGAATCACAAATATGAGACTTAAGGGAAGCCAATGGCAATTTGACTTTCTAAATAGGGTGGGTCTCATCACTAGTCCTCTAGAAGAGTCAGTAGGGAAGTTCTATGGCTAGATCTCAGGTTATAAAGAAAGGTACAAACCTCTCCAAAAAAATAGAGGTCAACAACGGGTTGTAGTTAGTCACATATGTCATGGTAATGAGCTGCAATAACGCTTGTATGTCACAAAAATTTTAGTTCATATCTGCAATAGCGTCAATTAGACATAAAATATGAAGTTAGGAGCTGTAAGGGTTGTAATTACTTAGGCTATATTTGGTCACATAGGCCATGAGGATGAGAAGTAATAAAGTTGGAGGTGCAATACATCCGTAGGCCATGAAGGTTGGATTTGGGAATCTCCCTATCTCATAAATGCCGAAGTTGGGGGCTGCAATAACAATCATAGACCACAGAGGACGAGGTTATGAGCAGTAAGAGTTGTGAGATTCATAGGCTATAATTGACATATAAGACATAATTATGAGCAACAATATTATATGTGGGTCACAAAGGACAAAGATAAGAGAGTTGCAATAATATTTATAGGTCATAGAGGTTGAAGTTGAGAGTTACAATAACATCATAGATCAGAAAGGCTGAAGTTGGGAGTTGCAGGAGCTATGAGTCACATAGTTGATCGCTGACATGTAGCTCACGATGTCTAGCTGTGATAACATCAATTGGTCGCAAAGGGTCGTAGTGGGCCAAAAACTTCAGGAGTCCGCAAGAAATTATTATATCCTATATATAACGGTTGTAAGCCTTTTTCATCGAGAATTATCACTAAATCTTTAATACAATTATTCGTTACCCTGTTTTAGTGGTTAGTTGCCACTGTCACGATCCAACTCCGTGTCATCCATCATAACAAGGTGGGTCACCTCGTGTCGAGGTTATAACAGATAAATTATTACCCATTATCTATTTTGAAGGAGTTTTATATGCTTATTTTTCTTTAATTTTCATAAATACAAAGCCATTAGCATCATCAAATATTGTAAAATAAAAAATACCTAAAATTCATTGAGATCGATACACAATAATTTTGATTTAATATATCTATCATCAAAATACACAAATCATCATGACTGAAAAAAAATATTGATCTAAGATACTCATATCCCCAATAATAACAATAACTCAAAAGTCTTAACTCAACGTGAGTTTTCCCCTTCCATGAAATAACACATGTGAGTCAAGCAAGGGTGAGTAATCACAGTTCACTGTATATATAGACACACACACACACACACACACACACGTATTCAATACAAAGAAATCTAACATGCTAAAACATCGTGTGTGGTATCTATCACAATGTCAATACTAAAATTATAACTACAGTAATTATATGTTGAGTAACAGTACAAACAACATGATATCACGAATGTATTAAAATAGCAAGCACATTTTTTTATTTGAACTATTTTAAATTTTCTTTTTGCCCCTTACATGTCTAGTTTCACTTATATCTCTGATTATTCATATATCTCATATGTCTCTTATAACTTCACCTCCATTCATACTTTCACTTGTTTACATCTGTTCACAAATGTCCACATCTGACCACTTTCACTTATACTCAATGCAGTTTCAACTTCTTAAACCAGCCAGATACTTCAATTAGATCATATTCTCCTTATGAACTTCATGCTGTAGAATTTTTAGAGCCTCCCTTCTGTGAAGACCATAACAAAACATTCCCAAAAACACTGCCAAACCCTAAGCAAACCATCCTCTCTCGCTTCCCGCAACATGTGTGATTTTAGAGAACATTTAATATTTATACTTATAGATTTTGTGAGTGACATATCTTATAAATATGGTAGGAATCTAGACCACTTCATATAATGAATTAGAATGATTCTCTTGATCGAGCGACATTTTATGAATATTTTATTGCCTTAATGATGTCAGACTTTAGTGATTTTGGACTTGTTGAATTTGTCTTAACAAGATGCTTGATCATATTAGAAATCCATTTAATATTCCAATTAGTCACTAAAAAACTTTCAAAAGTGGTTCAATAGTTTGATTCAGACTTGATTTAACTCGGGGGACCAATTTTGATGACATTGTGTTTGTCTCGTTTAGCCTGTCGATTTGAATAAAGTTTGTTGAAATCAAAGTTCTAGATGATTTTAATTTGAATTTGAAGATTTTTTGTTAAAAAATTGTCTTGATATTTGTATTAATCTTGTTGAGATTCATCTGAAATGACAAAATTCATTAATGATTTATTTAAAAAAAATGATTTACAGACAAAATTTAATTTTTAGCTTTATGTACGACATAAAAATGAAAACCAACAAACCCCATATAGCTAATTCTACCCAAGCCGGTCTGAAACTTTACTCGGCCGGTCGAATCCTCAGATTAGATCAAATTCTCCTTAGTCCTCATGAACTTATGCTGCGGATTTCCAGATCCTCTTTTTTTCCGGCAGGGCTGCGACAAAGCGTTACAAAAATACCACTAAACCTAGGTCTACCATCCTCTCCCGCTTCCTCGCTACATGTGCGATTTTAGAGACAAGTAGTGCAAAATTGAGCTTTGGGCTTCATCTCACGCGAGGCGGGGAAGAGATAGATGGCGTCTCTGTTCAAGGTCAGCCCGCTCAATTCCATTTTTTTTTTTATCTAATGATATTTGGTTCATAATTGAGGTAAGGGATAGAATGCTGATAATATTGCTTTTGAACATATTTTGTCTGAACTAGTTTGTGATGCGTCTCAGGGGATGTTTGGTAGCAGGATTTGAGCGGTTTTTAACCGAAATCCTGCCAAACAGCAAAAATAACATCTTTTACAGGTTCTTAAATCCCTTTTTTCGTTTTACGTTAAATCAGTGATTTAGTAAATCCCTTTGGAACATGGATTTATGAGATTTCGAGACGCTGTAGCGCGTGAATGCGGCTAGGAAGAAGGGGTAAAAGGCCACGGTTACCTTCCTCAATGGTTTCCTGTAGGAACGGAGTCAAAGGAGAAGAAAGATGGGAGTTTCCGTGTTCTTTGTATGCTGCTATCCCGTCGTTGCCTTCCCAGCCAGATCAAATCGCGACTCTCTGGGGTTAGGTTAGGAAGGCAATATTTTTGGCAAGGTTTGTGAAAACTGGACCGGACATCGAACGGGGCAGATGCAAAGGTTGATGGTTCAATGTTTCAGCAGGGTTTGAACCAAAGGTGGTTTAGGGCAAGAGGATATGTAAATATTTAATAATGAATTAATAAAAAAAATACATATTAAAGTTTAATTAACTTAATAAAAATCTAATAATTATTGTTTAGTTCAATAAGAACTAATCAAATTATAATTAATGCATGTTTATTTATTGTTTATTATAATTAATCTAATAATTTTTTTTATTAATTATTAATTATTTAAATAAATACTTAATTATTGATTATCATAATTATAAATAAAAGATTTTTAAGTAAATTTAATTAGAATTAATAATTATATCATTAATGTGCAATACTAACTCATACTTCAACTATAAAATTTAAATTATGAAATAAGTTGTCAAACAGTGACAGGAGATTTAACAATATCATACCAAACAGTCTCTAGAATTTAAACACCTCAAAACTGATTTATACGATTTACAAAATCCTATTTAAGTTAAATCCTACTTGCAGCAAACAACCTCTTAGTTTAGCTGTAAAGGCAACCGACTTCCTCTCAATTTGTAATTCTGTTGATTTTTTCTCAATTTTTTGCAGTTAGAAGCTCCAAAGTGTATCTCTTTCATTGTGTAGCTAAGCTACATTTGCATTTCATGTTTCTGCTTATTCGGCCCAGTTTTTTTCTTAAAATATGGAACTAATACTGACACCATAATGTTTTGAACTGGTGCATTTAAAGGACCCGAACAAGCTTTCTGCTTATAGAGATAGAAGGTTCCAAGGCACACAAGAAGAGTATGAGCATGCTTTGCAAACCTCGACAACGGTTTATATTGGCAATTTGTCGTTCTACACAACTGAAGAGCAGGTTTATGAGCTATTCTCCCGTGCTGGGGAGATCAAAAAGATAATTATGGGTCTAGATAAGAACAGCAAGACTCCTTGTGGATTTTGCTTCTTAGTGTAAGCTTTTCCACCCACACTCAGATAGTTCCATCTGTGTGAATTTTTTAATCACCTCAACAAGCTTTATTCTATAAACTTGAAAGTTTGTCATGGCTAACTTTTGATTTAGTTCAATATATTTTTTTTTGAATGTCATGTGATTTAGTAGGGCTAAGGTTGGATAGCTTTTTTATAAATCTAAAAAGAACTAAGAAATATGCTTTGCATGTTTGGGATAAATTGTGCATCTTCGTGTTAGAAGTAATTGTTTGAAATATTTTGGACAACCAAAATTTTTTTAAATAAAACAAGCTCAAAAAATTTGCCTAGCATGCTAACAAATAAAGTATTTATAGAATAATTTAATCACCAGAAAATATAGATTCATTAAAGTAGTAAAATTAAGAATAATAAATAATGCTTGGATTGAAGAATAGTTGTTCTTCTCTGATGGAACTTCTAGTGTTCTATTTATTTTTTTCTCAAAGCAAGAGTACATGCATTACCGATTATCTCCTTTGAACCACATTTTACTTATATATATAAGACCATTTTCTGCCCAATACAACAACAAAGCAATCAAATTTTGGAAACAAGGACATACAGAAAAAAATAGTTTTAACTACCCCAAACAGTAAATAGGAATAAAGGGAATATGCAGAAGAATAGAGGCGTGAGGTCTCAGTTGGGTGGGCACAAGTTATGGCTGCTGCATTAAACCCCCCTTTCTTTAGAGGAACTCGATTTGAACTTCATTTCGATAACTTCAAAGGCATTTGTAGGATTGTATTTAAAGGCGTATATAATGTTGAAGTTTTTTGCAATTTTTAAAGGTTCAGGTAGATCTACAACATACTCATTATTGCCTATTTTATTTTTGTACCAAGAACAAACACATTTTTAAATTGAATTTTTTTTTTTTTTTCGGGTTGCCGGTAATCCTAACTTGAAACCCTTATAACCTCACATATGCTGTCTAGGATAGGTAATGGAATTTATAGACCCATGTTTGAAGATTACCCTTTGGGAGATTGGTGAAAACTGCATTTTCGTACAAATTTGATGATCTTCTCTTCATTCGTGGCAAGTAGAATCGTTCTTTGACAATGACTATGGGTTTGTCGCAATCAGCTTGCGTGGATAAACCTTCCACATATAAATCTTGAATGATAGGCGCATACAGGGATGTCTGTGTGATGCAAAGTTGGTTCCCCTTAAACAGAAAACCTTGCTGGACGTTGAAGCCTCTGAAATTAGCATGCCATCTCAAGTTCTTTTGATATCATGCAAATAAAAATCTTCCTAATACAGGTTTATTTAGAATGTTAAATCAAATAATCTATCTATTAAGGGAATAAGAACTGCATCCCTAGGGCTTATGGCTGTAATGTCTCGATTCAAGTGATAGGTTCAATGTTCGAAGCTTCGGATCTCATGAATGTTAGATGGGTTTGGCCAATCCTATATGCAGATAATTCACTCTTTTTTTTGACTCGAATGCTGAGGTTGTTTATGATTTACACTCAGAATATGACTTGTGAATTTAGGAATGAACATTTTTTTAGATTAAGCACAAGTTGGTTTCACCCTATGACTTTTAGTACTGATCGGCACTGTTCCAAGTGGGTGAGATGCACTTTCTTGGATTTGCTTTATAGTAGGATATTTTCAAAACACACAGTGGTTAATCGTCCAATGGAATTCAGGCCCTACTTAATATTTTCAAACCTGTTGCTGTCGATGTGGAGAATATTATCTTTGATCCATATCTTTAATTGCATATTGTTATTTTTTATTATACTTTAGACTTGCGTTCAATATAAATTCTACTTTTGCCTTTCATAGAATAAGAAAAGTACATAGTATTCTTCTCTTATGGTCTTTTAACAAAAATAATACAAAACAGTGAATGAATATTGTAGAGTTCAGGGCTTGTTTTTAGGGAAAAGTATATTCATACCGAACAATTCCTTTGTATTACATGTCTAACACCTAAATTTTGATATTTACATTTATAACACTTTAGTATCATAAAATTATGTATGAAATGGTGTACTTCACTTTTAAAATTTAGCTGGAGTTGTATTTTTGATGTGATATTAAAGATTAGAGTGTTATGTATGTAAATTTTGAAGTTTAGGTGTTAGATATGTAAATACATAAGAATTTTGCAGTCTATATGTAAATGATCCTTTTTTTGTGCTCATGTACTGCACAAATATGAAACTAGTTTTTTCATTTTTAATTTTCTCAATGTGAAGCCAGAACAAACAGTAATGTGATTATTTTGTCCTTAGGTATTATTCTAGGGAAGATGCTGAAGATTCAGTTAAATATATCAGTGGAACCATTTTAGATGATCGATCTATTCGAGTAGACTTTGATTGGGGATTTGAAGAAGGTAGACAATGGGGCCGCGGTCGCAGTGGTGGACAAGTGATATTCTATTTTTCATCTCTTTTGTTCTTTTTGGCTGATTGTTTTCTTATTGCAGAATTTGTGCTCATGATGAGTTTTTTTTTTAGGTGCGTGATGAGTACCGTACGGATTATGATCCAGATATCCTTTAACCGGAACATGTTTTTATGTAAAATAGATTGGAGATCTGTTTAATTTCTATTTCCTTACTTTTTCATTTGTTTTGAGATGCTATTATGTTTCAATGGTGTTCAATTATTTGTTTAAATTCCTCATAATAGTTTTTGATATATCGGTATGAAGTGCTGAACTTAGTTTCCTAATTTGACTTTTTACTCGTCCCAATCGTTGTTCACTCATTTTACGTGTGCCAGCTGAAGATGTTATTAATTTGGCTTATTCAGATTAGAGAATGATGCCTTTTTATGTTTTTTCCCATGATTTTTTCTCTTCCTTAACTCTTAATACGTAGGGGTGGTTATGGAAAATTGGTCCAGAGAGAGTTGGAGGCACAAAGAGAATTAGTTGATTATGGCGGAGGATCATTGGACTCTTTTCAGCCAAACATGCCTTCTCACTGTAAGTTTTGTGGCTTGTAATAATGATTACTGTGTTTGTGTGTCACTTTGCTGAAACTTCCCGCAGATAAAACAATTATTGTTAGTGGTCTACGCGGGTTATAAAAAGTTGGTGCAATTTGAATATTTGTATTTCATGTCTTATATGGGAAAAGTGAATTTGCTAAAAATGTTGAATTAAATGGTGTTTTGGTGGGAGAATTGTAAGGGATAAGAGCTGCGTGCTTTTTTTTTTTTTTTTTTTTGTTTAAGGCATGTTATTCAGTTTTTGGTGAATCTGACTGACTTAAGGGGTTTCCATTTGAAGTTTATGGGTCATTTTGTGATTGATTGCCTTTTCCACCTTGCTGAGATGGATGTTATGTTGGCTGAGATGGGTGCTGAGTCTGGTTAACCACATCGCCAAGGTGGATGTCTTATTGTTGAGTTTCGTTATTTTTCTCTATTGGATAGGCAACTGAATTCAAGACTGATAATTTCATGGATAAATACAAATTTTATTTTCATGAGTTAGTTTCAAAATTTATGTTTTGATTTGATTTTTACCCGCTTTAACAGTGCACTAATATTTAGAAGATTCTTTTGAAGTGCAAATTATGATGCTCCCATCTGAGTTAATTTCGTCGAACCACGTCGTTTTTTATTTATTGTTATATCATATATATTTTTTTATCTTTACCTCTACTTTTTGATTAATTTCTGAACAATTGTTATTCTATTCAACTGTGAGGTTCCATGGGAATAATAAGAGCAACGCCTTTTATGAATGGAAATGTAAAGATTTATAAGTTTGATAGAAAATATTTTGGCTGCAAAGATGAAGTCGACATTTATGAACTGAGAAGATCAGGTTCTCTTCGATGGATAGCATTGAAGAGTCAATCTCCCACCCACCTAGAATGTTGTTGTCAATATACTTACTACATGAGAAGACTCTGATTGGATCATTGAAAGCTCCTTCAAATGCGAATAAAAAGTCATTTGTTATAAATGACATATTTATAATGAGAAAAAAAACATAATCACAGGAGGATGGAAGATTCCTTTGCAACAAACATGTAAAAATAATTTGATCACAATTTTATTGAGTTTGGTTGATATGAAGTTTTGCGATGAAGTGCATGTCTAGAAATTATCATCTTTCTTGGAGAGCTAGAATGGAACAACTCTATGGATTGATGGATTTGGAGATCAGTATGTTCAAACTTAATTATAGGTAGGGACATCTAGGGAAAAGAATCAAATGAAGACTCTCCTTCTTGAAGATAGACAACCTTCTACAAAATTGGATTGAGATCGATATTAGTTTTGAAAAAAAATCCAACACAATAATTAAAGGAAAAATCAATCCAAAAGCTGCAATGGCGCATACTGGCAATGTGAATGTAAGGAGATTGTTCACTAAAGAAAAGGTGTTAAAATTGAACTATGAAGAAGTTGGTGCATGCAACCACAAAAGATGATTCAAGATGTATTAATCCTTGAGGTTATAGTCGGGTTGATCTTAGATCTTGCAGTCAAGAAAGCTTTTTCATTTTGCTTCATTTAAAGAGCTCCTGTGCTATTATTTTGCAAGCAATAATGAGGAAATCTATTTTGTGTTGATTAGCCTTGTATTGTAAGAAATTTTGATCTCAAGTTAAGACGTCTAATATGATAATGTTGAAGCTGGGAGGCATTTTGATCTTGAAAGGGAAATCGATCTAGATCGTGTTTAGGTAAGAAGGATTTTTTGTCTTATTCAGCAGAAGAGACCCTTGTTTATAAAATGGGAATGAAGACAATGGTCTGATGGGCACCCAACTAAATATTGCCAACTTAATATAATTAGGAAACAATTTTATTTAAAAGCTAACACCTCTCAAGATGAAGCATATATATTAATTTGGTTATGCTTGTTACATACTTTATAAAACTGTAATAGACCATTTTGGTAAATATATCTACTGATTGTATGTTCTGGAAATTTGTGCAGTAATAACTTTTTTGGTATCACTGTATCTTTACTATAGTAAGAGTTAACTTCAAGGTGTTTGCGGCAATGCAGATAACAGCAATGCTGCTTGACTATCAAAGTTTAAGATCATGGTTCTACATTTGAAAAATCAAATTCTTCTTGAAGGAACTTTACTCACACTATTTCACATATAGAGCATGCCATAGTTTTATATCATGCCTTAGCATCTGATCTTCCTAGCACTATTTTCTTCTTTCTCTTCCAAATGCTAAATTTCATCCAACAAATAGACAATACCCATAATTAAGTTTTCTTTCTTTCATGATTCAACATTAGCCAATTTTAGTATATTTTCCACATTGAAATTCCTAGTATTGGTTAATATTATTCTTTTTCTTAGGGTACCCTTTGCTATATCTCAGGATACACATAGCAGCTTTTCAATATTGACGTTCGGGAGTTTATGTGTTGACTGATAATTCCTACAGTAAAGGATATATTGGGCGTAATGATAATAAGATTAATTTACCAATAAATTTGATATAATGAAAAATATTTTTAGAAGTTTCTAATTTATTAACTACATTTTGAGTTTTAATGAGAATGTTAACAAATTTACAACCTAAAATACTAGGCTCTATTAGAAGATTGGTAACATTTTTTCTTTGAGATAGGGCATACTCAATTTAAAATAGTATTTGGAATGTCTTAGATCTTTGGTTAGAAAGCATTTTTGTAGATATAGTTTTCCCTCGATAATTTTTTATTAATTACTCTCGATAAGTAGAGTGCCATCTACAAAGACTACCGAGATAACAGAGCTCCAGTGTGCCTTACAAAGTTGGAGTGATCTTTTAGGCTCTGCGAGGGTTGTGTCTTTGGCAAGAAATTTTCAATATTTATTGAACTAAGTTGGTGGTTAGGTCCATTGATGGTGTTTTTAAGCTTACAGATTTTGGTTTCACCTTGAGCAGCCTACCCTTGTGGCTGCTCAAAGGTGAAAAGGCTTTAGTTACTGTGACATAGAGAAATGAGTCACTTAGATCCATTACAACAATATCCAACCTTGATAGATGATTACAAATCAAAGAATTTGAATTGAGTTTAGCTTGATAGCTTAGGAAAACGTTTAGTAGTTTATTCTGTGAATTTAAGTAAAAGCTTTGGTGATAAAGAGTGTCTTGTATCTATCAATGAAACCGTCCATGGGGTTGCTCAATTGCTTTATTGCCATGATTGCCCATACATGTTGATTTAGTGAGCCATTGTTTTTAATATCTATGTCATGTTGCCACTAAAGATCTTATAGTGTCCTTTATTAAGAGTTGGGAATAGAAATTGTTGACAAAGTATAAAAAAAGTGATAAAAGCTGAGAAAAGATGATCAAAATACATAGAGGGCTAAATAGGATGGTTAATACACTACATTTGCCATTCCAAATGACAGTGAATAAAATACAAAGAAATAAATCCTTTGAATGTGAATGCTTATCTGATTAGGTGAAATGTGAATGTAGGTGTTGTAGTAGAAGGATGAGTTCAACATATGTGAGAGGTAGAAATACATGTATATTGATGAATTTCTGGGAACAAGGACAAATGGAGAGATTAGTTTTGTGGAAGATGATTGGGAGTTGTAGATAGAGACTAGGTAACAATGATAATTAATAGCTTTTTCGAGAATTAGAATGTCCCAAAAAGATGCTTTGAATTACCTAAATAGAGAGTTTTTTTCCCGGGACGAAAAAAAAAAAAAAACATTATAGAGTTTTTTTCCCGGGACGATCTAATTGTAAAAAAAAAAAAAAAACATTATAAAGAAAACAAACCCAAAAACTCTAATTGTAGAGGAAAAGGGTGTTGACAACTTGCAATAGAAATTGGCCATCCTAGGATTGATGAGAAAAGCTTGGTGTTTGTAGAAAATAAAATAATAAAAAAACTCTTAGAAATCTACCTATTTCTTTCTACAAGAAGGAAGATATGTATATCTTCTATAGATATTATAAAATAGGAATAACACCAAAAAATGAGGAAAACATACATTGGGGCCGAAGATCCTATAGGAAAGCGCATAGATTACAATTGAAGGGTTATAGAGAAACATATGTAACAGTACATTGCCTCAATTGTGTGTCTCAAATTCTTTGCTATTTGAGGATCATAAATAAATAAATCTAACGGTACAATGGCTTGATCCTTGTGCCTTAAGTTTTTTGTTATGATTGGAGTAGAAAATCAACACTCTCTCAAAATGGATCTTAGAGGCCTACCATACCAAATTTGCTTATTATACATTTGGTTGCTGAGTCTTTTGATGAATATGTATGTTTGTTGATTTTCTTTGATATTGTCTAGTATATACATCAACTCTTTTATCAAAGTCTAATTTTTGTTTTAGTTAAGTTGAAGTTTCACACGGCTTGCACTCCATTATCTTGGTTCTTTTTAGTAGGTTCATAACATATTTTTGTTGGGTGAGAAACATAAAAGACCCATTGATTTTTGGTAGTGTGCTGTTTCATAACCATGGAATCAATTTCTTTTCAAAGTAACAACTTTGGATTTTTGGGCTCTAGAGTTGGATCCACGAGGTGTCGAGTATCTCCCTTTCTCTTTAGAATTGTCTTCACAATTGGAAATTATTTTTTGTAATTTTTTTCTGTTCAAGCGATTTGATTCTTGAAATACTTGAAGTTATTCGTTATCTGATTTTCGTCATTAATCACGATCAATTCCTTTGAATGGAAGTCAATGAACCTAGACATTGAATAAAAGGAGAATTCGACAAGCGGGATAAGTTAAAATTGGAAACTCTAACCTTAGAAACTAAGAACAAAAGTTGGAAATGAAAACCCTAATATTAGAGAATAAGAACAAAGGTTGAAAGTGCTTACAGAATAATAACAAAGGTTGGAAGTGGAAATTTTGACCTTAGAAAATAAGAGCGAAAGCTGAAAGGAACACTCTAACCTTATTCTGATACTAAGTAGAAAATAAAACTATAAAAAAACTCTCAAGTCTTCTCTTTTCTTTATTGAGAGGGGAGATTTATATTCATCTCCACTAGATACTACAATATAGGAATAAAATAAAAAAAGGAGGGAAAAATAAACTGGGGTCGGCGATCCTATGTTTACAATCGAGATCATAGAGAAACAGATCTAACGGTACAGAGCCTCGATCCATGTGCATTTAGCTCTTTGCTATTTGAGGATTGCAAGTTAACAAATTTAACTGTATAATGCGGTGATTCGTGTTCCTGAAGTTCTTTGCCATGATTGAAGCAAAAATTCAATAGTGTTAAATTGGTTTTTTTCGATTGGAAGGAGATGTTTATGTTAAACAATTAATCTGTTGAGCAATATTATGACAGGAAGCAGGTGAATGATTTCATTGTCATCATCATATGAGTAAAATGGAGGTTAAATATATTCTAGAGCACATCACTATGAAAATCCAAACAGCAAACCAGATTATTCTGATAATCTGCAGATTATCAGAATAATCTGGTTTGCTGTTTGGGGCAGCTATTCATACTAATTTATTGGTGGTTAAATGATATTCCTGCCCATGTCTGATAAAACTATTTGGGACAGCTTATTAAGAATAACTTATTGATAGAAAATAAACATATAGTGCAGAAATATACGATAATGACAAGGATGTTCTAAAAGATACCATACAGTTCTCACACCCTAACGAGTACCAGAAGAACTAAAAAAGTACAAATACAAGTACAACAACAAAGAGAAATATTAAAATATTTAACTTCAGACTCTGGCTACGTCGGTCCTCAACTGCACTGTCAGCCTGAGAAAACATCGAATTCACATAACTGCTGGCATGACTACTGACAGTGTAATATGTGGGACTATCAGCCCACCGGAAGAAACCACAACGAGCTGAAACACCTCTGACACAACCATAAAACTGCCTCCCAAAGCTATGCTCCTTACGTGACGTTAGCAACAGAGACGGTAGTCCACAATAACACAAAATCCCTCTGTCTGTACCTAATATCCTGGAAGTCATATTTGTATAACTGCGAAAATAACAAAAGAATCAATGTCAGTTTATGGTATTTGAAAATAACCAAAATTAAATGCATATGAATATAAACCTATAATCTTATTAAAGGAAAACTTGGTAGATCAACAACCACAAATAACATCTGTGATAGTCTCCCTTAAAGCAATCATATCAACCAAACCTTCACCTTCTTGATCTCCAAATTCATTAGAGTCTACATCATCCTCAAGTAATGAATTCCCACCCACAATTCTAGGAGTTTGCTCGAAGACATTCAGTTCGTCATTGTTAGCCATAATAAAGTTTGTATATGATCGTGAGGAATGTCTTCGGATGAAGTTATGTAGTGTCATTGTTGCAACCACAATATGCACCTGTTTTTGGAAAGAATACGACGACATATCACGTAGGATGACACATTTCTTCTTCCAAACCCCAAATGTCCTTTCAATTACCCCGCGTAAAGATGAGTGACGTTTATTAAACATTTTCTTTCTGCCACGGACGGTGCCACTTGCTTTCTCAAAATCAGGAAGATGATATCTTGTGTCAGGATAGGGCTTCAGGTATCCCCTTTGCATAGGATACCCAACATCAACCAGATAATATTTTCCTAGTACGAAACACACTGTTAATTAAAAAGCTTACTTGCTCAGATAAACAAATTGCAAAGCAAAACTAACCTGATGGGGGCTAAGGGAAACACTGCGATCTATTCTTAGTGACAAATGAGAAAATCCGACTGTCATGTGCACTCCCTTCCCAGCCCGCAACTACAAAAGTAAAACACATGTTGAAGTCGCATACAACCATGACATTCTGAGTTGTTGAACTACTCCGACCGATGTAAACCTTCTCGTAGTTGGGTAGTCGGGCATCAACGTGTGTACCGTCAATTGCACCAATACAATTCTGTTTAATTGTTTGTTAGAGAGTAATAATATTATGAATCCTATGACAAGTAATAAAACAAAACCACTCATAGTTTTCTTAAAATATGACATGTATCGAGGATCGCTGACAATTTGTTCTGGAGTAGTAGCAAATGATGGATCCTCCGGTTTAATTATTTTAGCTGCTAAGCTAACAAGAGTCTGTATGCCTTTAAAAAATTAACGACTTATTGTTTCAGAAGAATGCTGAAATCTTTCTATAGTTTATGACAGAATGTCCAGTGTTCTAGTCAACACCACCCTACACGTCGTTCTGGAAGAACCCTGGAGGCCGTGATTTAGGCATAACTCGTGCAAAAGATGTCATTCTCCTACGACGCACATATTGTGGATCCATCCTAAATGATATTAAGATGTAAACATAATTAGTGCATAATAAGATATTGTTACAACACTACCAAATATTAATTGTTCAAATTCATAATATATAATACGCAACTTATAAATAAAACATCAACCACTAACAAGTACATATTTAGAAGGTACAAACATATTAAAAAAAGATAACATGATTAGAAATTCCAAACATTTAAAAAAAAATCGACATAAGTAAAAGTTCATATTACTGCAACAAATACATATACAATACAAAAAAAATATAATTCCTCGACCAAAACCCGCAAATATTCGAGACGCAATTTAGGCTTTAGCGCCATGAATATTTTCATTCGAGTTGAATCCTCAGTTTTTTCACACACTGTGTGTGAAATCGTTTGTCGCTCACAACTTCAGGAATAGTGCCCAAAAGCCTGAGACAGTCTAATATGTTAGAATCATATATTGGTGGAGCTGCAAAAACTTCAATTAAACAATCGAAGGAGGTGTTCACATAATGTTCATTCTCTTTATTTTTCTTAGCAATCCTTGGCCTCTTTAAAATTGTACTGGACTCCCCCATATCCCTCTGGTTAATGCTATGCACTTCTTCATCGGGTGTCAATGACTCAGGTGTGATCTCATCTGGTATCCTTGTAAAGTCGCTTTCAGTAGGGTTGAATGAAAACTTTTCCGTTGCGACAACCCATTTAAACATTATGTTCAGTTTCTCTTCAAATTCCGGCTCTATTTCACACTGTTTGTACTTTTTCGCTGCTGGTACCGCCTGTGATATAGCATTTAGAGGGGATATTTAGAAAATTATAATTAGAAAAAAACAAATTGCGAGCTAACAATTCATAGATTATATAGAAATTTACCTCTAATTTTTCAACCCACCATTCAGCTGGAGCATCAATTATCCTTTTAATCAGATCTCAACCCAGACCGGTGGATCCACGTTTCCATATTTTTCATTCCTTCTTCAGCTGATCCCATTTGTTTTTAAATTTAAGCCGGTCGTAATCCCTTCTAGTCAATTCTTTGAATTTCTTAGCAATGTTTTGTCACCCTTCCTTATTAAAATACGTTGTTGGTCTGTTCCCCAGTTCTATTTCTTTAATACATAGATCGCAAAAAAATATTTGTAACGTCCCATATTGCGGACGGGCTCCCTTCAACCACTTTAGACATGATTCAACAGCAATGTCGTGTAACTATTCTGAATAAAAACATATTAAGAATAGCTTATTTCTAAAAATAAATATCAACATCCAAATAAATCAACATCCATACATGTCGTGAAATCAACAAAATGCAAAAGAAAATGAACCAACATCCACAGAATTAACCATCAGCGGTGTCGAGATTTGCTAAAAGAAAAAAGAAATAAAAAATAACACACATGATATATGTGGTTTGGTCAAAGACTTACATCCACAGTAAGACATCGAACATGTTTTATTATCCAGTTATGTAAGAGTACATAGTTATGATTCTCAATGGAAAACACTGCTACAACTATAAAGTACATGTGTAATATGCAACTTCTAATACATGTCTTGGAATCCAATTCTACCGAAGCTACCATAATGTGTACCCAAAGCACAAAATGTGAAGGTTGTTAGATACGTAAAAAACTTTTCAATGAAAAATAACAATGCATTACTACATATGCATTTCAATAGTTTAAGTTCGATGCAAACCCAACAAACTGCCAACCTCTTTGCAAAGAATTCCAAAATGTGTATTCCAACAACACATTTGTACCTCATATGCATTTCCAAATTCAAGATAGGGAGTGCCTCAGAATATGCAAAGCCAACACATACACATTTTCAGCCTCAGCCAAAATTTCAATACACATTTTTTGCCGCAGGATATGCATAAAGACGTTCCTAAATGCAACTTCTCATACATGTCGCAGGAATGTCGCTATAATAGCCAAAATTTCAAAATCCTATAGGTCAGCTAAAAATCACTGTCAAATATGCATTTCCATACTATTTTGATGAAACTAAAAATCACTGCATAGGGAAGATATGAAATACTCCAAGATCGGCAGAGCCAAAACAAAACAATAAAGAACCACTACAATGCCCCAAATTCCATAGGAGCCGAACAGAGAGGAGGCATCTTACGACATAGAGAGAGGGATAGAGAAGGATTAGGGCCCAAATTCCATCAATAAGAACCATCACAAAGATAATCCGATACTTGCATCAAAATTTCAAATCCAGTAAAAAGAAAGTTCAAAGAATGCTCGAAAAGCTTTGCAACAAATCAGGGGTTGGATACCCAAAACTGTGTATCGAAACTTCAGAGAATACAAAACCACCCATCCAAAATTCCTTAAAAAACTTCCAAAACCACCAATGGTCCATTCAAACAAGATGCAAAGCCGCACAAATCAGGGATCGAACAACATCTATCAAAAACACAGAAGGATCGTAAACGATGATGCATACCAGACGGGAAAGTAGGGTTTCGTTAAGAGGGCGACGAGAGGGAGAGCAAAGAGTGGATTTCTTGCCAAATTTCTCAACGGCAGCGAGGAAGAAGGCGAGGGCGAGGGAGACTGAAGATGGGCACGGGGCGCCTTTTTCACCCTAAACTCACGAACTCAACGTAGGATGCGAAGGGAGGAGAGCTTATCGCGCTCCGCCTTATGTCGCTAACACCGCATATAAGTGGTGGGAATACGCTCGTGCTAACGCGTTAACCAAACAGTCATGCGGCGTTTTCAAAACGCCGCCGCTCCCAATAAGCTGTGCCAAACAGACCCTTAATCATAGTTGATACATTTTTTTGATATAAGATGTGAAAGACATGCCAATATTCAAAGCTATATTTTAATAAATGCATCCATTTCTCTCTAGGGTGATCAACAAGAGTAACAAATTACTTAAACTCTAAATGAGTAAGAACAACACTAGACATATAATTAGAGTGAATTAGCTCAAATGAAGCATTATGTGTACTTGGAAATATAGGAAAAGAAATTCGATAATGCTTACTAATCTCACAAGCATTCCCTTTATTCTTCGATACAAAGTAGAAACTAACTACAAAAATATTAAGTGTAGGTGTTATAGAATGACTCAGATGATAATGCCAGTAATATGAAGTCTTGATGGAGATTATAGAAAGGACTTCGTTGGTTAAATAGTGTACTCAACTCTTTTACTAATTATTCTCTTATCGAGAGTTTAAAACCATAGTAAGAAGGATAAAGTATTTGTGACTTTTAGTTAGAGAGTGAAAGAAAAGTAAATTAACTAAAGATTTGAGAATATATGACATATCCTACTGGGATAAAACCTTAGAGAGTGTGAGGGGAGCCTTACTCAGTGTCGACCGTTTTAATTTTGAAAAATATGAAAATAATTTTGATATGAATATGATTTTTGAAAGTAAAATTTTGATTTTAAAAATAGATGAGACCAAACAGGTCTCACATTTTGGATAGTTTGGATGACTAAGCACGATACCACAAGTAATACACTTATCACGAAGAATAAACATATCACTTGTAGTAGACTCAATCATCTAAACTAAAGAATCTGTGACATTCGTTTGGTCTTCGAAATATTTTATATGAGGCCAACAAGTTCCCTACTTAATATAAGAATTATATAGAGTTTATTTTATCTGGGTTCCAAGTTCCCTATAGAGGCAAACCCCTATAGTTAATTACATCTTAAATGACCGGGGTCACTTAAGAAAACTCTCGATTAAGATCAGTGGTTTTGCCTTCAAGACTTCAAAGTTTAGGTTTCCACAATTGGACATGGGAAAATCAAAAGGGAATGACTCAAAATAAGAACAGTTATTTTAAGGAATCCAAAGGAGTGAAGAGTAATGGATATCACAGATCTGGGGAGAACCCCTGTAACCTCCCAACTATCCTATTGTTTGGTTTTATGTCTTTGAAATGATGTTATTTAATATTTAATCTTGCAATTTATTTAGAATTTAGGACTTATGTTCGCACGATAACTGATCGTGCAAATAGCCTAAAAAGATAGGAGAATTTGCACCATACTGTACGACAACCTCAGAATCCTCGACGACGTCAGAACCTAAAGCGAGTTAGGGCTTAGATTGCACAGTCTGGTTGTGCAAAGGCCTAAAAGATAATGTGAGGGTTTATGTTGCGCTAGACAAACCACCTCGAATCCCTATGGATTTGTTGTTTAATTCTAAGAAATATAAACTAAGGAAAATGAAAATGCTTAGTGATATGAATGTGTTTTGATGTTGATAATTCATCTTGAAGTTGCACTTCTGAATGTCTTCGTTGTGCTGCCCACGCTATTTGCTCCAAACTCTTTGGCGTAGTACCTCCAGGTTTAATGTTAATTCCTATATGACAACTAGGTTTTCCTATACTAAGGTATAATGTATACTAAAACAAATAAAGCATGCAATATGTAAAAAAAGGGTACAACATGCTAGGAGAACAATATAACATGCTAAAAAAAAACGGTATAACATCCTAGGAAAAAAAATGCTGTAATGTAAATCACACCTGTAAATTTGGGAAGTCTGCTCCTCTTTTAAGCTAGCTATTATTCACTGTATAAACAAAACTGTATAAACAAAAGAAACGAAACAAAAGAAACGTTGCTTGGAAAATTTGAGAAAATCGACAAATAAATCCATGACGAAAGACTCGGGAAAATTGGCGAGTAATAATTCAAATAAAACTATCAAAACCTTAGGAAAATCTCGAAGAAAAGAAAACGAGTGCTTTGTCCAAAAATTCCAAGGAAAACATATGAAAAAGTGCGAAAAGAGGGGACCGCAAGCACTCTGATCGGGGCTAGGCTCAAGTATATATATATTTGTACTCGAGGGTCGTCGAAGGCTACTCGGTCACCCGGATGTATAAAGCCCGCAACTCCACTAGAAGGATATCCTACTGAACCTAACTTTGGAGGGTACTCCTTAGCACATGATCTGTAATCAACAAGTGGACAACCCAATTGTAATAAATTTAAAATTTAAGTTTTAGCATGCACATATATTTCAAGCATACAAAAGAAAAGCTGTATTAATTTTTTTTTATAGTGAAAATATTTTTATAAATATTGTATCTGTTCTTATCAGTTTTAAGAAAAGAATAGTTGTCCACGAGTCAATTGCACCATCGGGTCTAGAACCACTAACAACCTAAGAAGGTACGGGTCCCCCTCTAGTCTTATGTCGGTGAATGATACTTTCATTCTACAGTTCATCAGACCCCAAAATTGAGTTCTGGTGTTGTAGGATGAGATATCATTCTGCTCTACCACCGGTGTGCCTTTGTCATCATCTCCCTACGCCCCAAAACAAAACCGATCTACTTGTGACCTTGCTTGATGGTTTCACATATAGCAAAAGGCTATAATAGCAAAAGGCTATATAAAAGGCTATATATGAGCACTTATGTATCAAACATAAGCACAGAAAACCGAACCAAGAAGCAAGGAAAAAAAAATAAAAATAGGGATGAGAGAGGATAAATTAATTCACCCAAAAGATCGAAAGGGTAAAAGGGTGAAGCAATCCTAAAAAATGTGACCAAAGATCTAGAAAAGAGAGCTCATGATCCTTCAATCCAGAGGATACCATCTTCTCAAGTTTTATAAATGGATCAACCCAAGAAGGGTATCCTTTCCAAATGACAATTTTATGAATTTCCAAACCCTTCATGAATTCAATTTATATCAAATTAATGATTTCTTGGAATAAAACTATAAAGCCTTTTATATGACACAAAATAAGAAAGACTAATTAATAGAGAGGGCAACCTTCTAGCCTTCCAAAAAATCATGCCAATATCAAAATCATTTAAATCCAACATTCATTAAAAAATTTTTTATTTCTCATAAACAGGAAATTATCTATATAGAACGATATAAATATCCATAACCAGATGCCACAGAGAGGGATGACTATCAACCTAACTTATTCCACGAAGAGATCAACAGGTGAGGCTCTCGGGTAAAGCAGAAAAGAGAGTAGAGGGCCACGGGTAGGGCCAGAAAACGCACAACCAAGCTCCAACTAGCTCACGGGTAGGAGCCAGAACAAGCCAAACCAAACCCCATATAAGAAGCTCACGACCACAAATGGCAAGGAGGAACCCAACACAACACAAACCCACGGGTAGAGGCAAAGAAGAAGGCCCCAAAGGCAGCATAGACCTATGGGTAAGGGCCAAGAAGAAAATCCCAAAGGCAACATAAAGAAACCACCATAAGTACTACCATTGTATTGTATTTGACATACATAAGAGAGTGAATTGACAAGCTATCTTAAACCACTATGGCCGAACATGCTCCAACTTGGTTCATTATTTATGCTCAAACTAAACATTCCCGCATAAAGATAGGTATTGAAATTCATGACTTTTAGGATGACAAACTTGATTGCTAATAACATATCTAAAGGGGAGTTAAGGATCTAAAGGGGAGCATTAAAGAGAAGGCCCCAACCAAGCCATGCTCAACAAAAGTGTCAAACAAAATCCAAGGAACAGTCCTAAGCAGTAAGAGATTTCAGCCAACATATAATACCAAAAGAAGCTCGAACTGAGCCCACCAAAGGGGTAAACCAAGCCCAATGAAAGGTCCAAACATAGAAGGAATTTTAACCAACATAACTCACCAAAAGGAGCACAAACTGAGCCTAGCAAAAGGCCAATTCAAACCCAGCAGAAAGGGAAAACCGAGCCCCATGCATCCGAGCCCCATGCAGCCGAGCCCCATGCATAATACAAACCAACTCCAGGCAAGAGTGAAAACAAGCCCAAGGAATAATTCTAACAATAAGGGATTTCAACTAAAATACAACCTCAAAAGGAGCCCAGCCAAGTCCATCATAAGGGACAAACCTAGCCAGCACGGGGTAAGTTGAACCAAAATCGAGTCCCACCAAATGGGAGAACAAAAAAAAAATCATTTATAATTTGGTCCAAATGGGGCTCAAATCGAGCTCAATCATAAGGGCAAAACCGAGTCAGCACAGGGCAAGACCGAGCAACATAGAGGCTAAACCGAGCCCAACACAGGGGCAATACCGAGCTAGCACAGGGGCAAATCGAACCCAACAAATGGGCAAAACCGAGCAGCATAGAGGCTAAACCGAGCCAGCACAGGGGCAAACCGAATCTAGCAAAAGTGAGCAAAAACAAAGAAACATATCCAACATTTACCCATTCCAAAAGATCCAAAACCAAGACTACCAAATGAACCAAAAATGGAGATTAGTTTCAAGCATAGTTTCACCTCAAAAGAACCAAAATCGAACCAACAAATGGGTCAAAACAGGGCCAAAAATTCCATTTGTAATTTGGTTCAAAAGAAACCCAAACCGAACCCAACTCATGGGTTAAAGCAAAGACACTAGCTATCATGAATTTAGCTTAAAAGAGTCCAAACCAATCCCAATATATGAACAAACCGAGCTCAATACATGGGGGCAAAATAAAAAGAATGTTTCCAGCTATAATTCAATTAAAAAAAAAAAAGCCAAATCGAGCTCATCCATATGAGAAAACAGAGCAAAAATTTCCAGCATTTATTCAGCCTGACATAACCAAAACCGAGCATATCAAATGGGGGAAAACAAAGAAGTATTTTCATTCTTGATTTCATCTCAAAAGAACCAAACCGAGACCACCAAATGAGTCAATCAGAGAGTATTTTTCCATCATTTGTATCAAATGGTGATAGACAATCAATAAACATGAATAAATCCTTTTAAAGCCAACATTTTCCAACATTTATTCTAAGCATGAATGGCAATAATAAAAGCTTTGATAATTTCTCCTAACATGCATTTCTAAAGGAGCAAACTTCATTTTCAAGCTACCAATATAATGTTTTCAATTATTTCAAGCAAAAAGAATAGAGGCAACCCATACATGCTTCCCTTTTGCTGAATCAAATAATGTATTAATGTTTAAGCTTCAGAATAAACTAAACCATGCTTCCATTAATTTTTGTAAGAGGATAGAGATGCCTCAAAATGCCATCCTAAATAAAATAGAATAGGAAGAAGGGGAAGAATACATCTTTTCAGCAGATTTAAAATAAAATTGAAAGATAATTCCAGGCAAACCACTCCAAGAGAAAATATTTCTCCTAAAGATTTCAAGAAACGACAACCACAAATGCTTTACGCCACAAGCACCCGAAAAAAATAGCTTAGAGAGGATTTTCGGCCAAGTAAACAGCTCTCCACGAACACTCCACACCCCAAGCGCACGAAAATCAGATTTTGAGAAGATTTTAGAAGAGTTTTCTTCCCTAAAAGCCTCCCACAGCAAAACACAATCTCTCCTTTCTCTCCAAAAATTTTTAACAACCTAAAATAGAGTTTTATGAAACTCTTTTATAGATAGAGAAGAGAGGGAGAAACAACCATCAACCACCGCCTCATTGCCGAATAGAACAACAGAGATTGAAACGTCACAATAAAGAAGAAATAAAAGCCTAGAGAAGGAGAAGGGTCGGCCAGGTGGAACTTCGTAGTTGGACGGTCACTTGGTCGAGCGGAGCTCGAAGAGACGAGCATCGAGCGCAATCGGCGGTAGAGAAATGCCGCGTGGATTAGCTAGGGCACGCGAGAGAAAAGCTGCAGGATCGAGCCCTGAGATGGCTCGAACGAGGGTTTAAGTGTGCGGGTGTAAGCCTGAATAGGGTTTAGGTTTTAATTAGGTTTTAATTAAGGAGTAAAAGTATTTAATATTTTGGAAAATAAAAATTGAATTTGTGTTTTATTTGTGCGTCGAAACATGACAATATGAGTGTCATTTCATACTAAAATTGGTGTCCCGGACGTGTTGGTGCAATCAAATTTGTCATCGGAGGTCGTTTGGAGAAGTTTGCATTTTCACCTATCCTTAGGCTCAATTGAAATCCTATCTCGTGTAACTTAGTGAATTTTGTACATTTGGAGTGTGTGTGTGACGATAAAATCGCGAGGAGGTTTTACTAGGGCTAGAGGTCCTATTGGGAACTTCTCCCTGGGTCTCCACACAATAGCCCTTAACCGCTCGTCCATAAAATGATGGTTTTGAGACCATAAATACTAGACATCACAGAAAAATATGAAGTGCTTTTGGAATTTCCAAGGGGACAGGTTTCAATGCTGGTTTGCTGGTTTTCTAAGATAGTCAATAGGAAACTTCTAAAACTAGATCCTAGGCTCTAGGAAGAAGAAAAAAAAACCTCACAAAAAATGAGATCACCACTCAGACACATGAGAAAGAGTATCTTCAATAATAATAATAGGTAGTTAAGAAGATAGGCCAAGGAAGGATCATAACCGTCAATTATCTCTCATATGTGAAGAAGTATCCAAATTTAAACTTTAGAATGTACTAGAAGCAATGAATGCAGAATTAGAGAAGAAAATGATATAGGAGGATTACACAAATGTCAAAGAGTGTAGAACTAACCGATTATAATCTTTATGAGGCTTGATAGGCTTGGAAGAGGTGGTTGGATTGGAAGCGCTACTAATAATGATAGAGAGTACATAGGCATGTTGGGTTATGGTGGGAGACTTAAATTTGATCCAGCAATATATTAAATATGGATTGCTATGCTTTGGTGAGAGCAAGTTGAAAAAGCTTTTTCGTCTAGATATGCCCATTGTAAGTCCAACCACCATGATTATCCACCAAGATCATTAGATGCTCTCCAATGAGGGCTAATCAATCAAAATTCTAGGAGGAGGGAGTTAGAAGCTTGTAAACTAGAAAAACACATGAGAGAAGCATTGTAATATTGGCGATCACTGTATTTGGCACTGGTCAGGATTGTAAATAAATTTATGGATGAAGTTCAAAGAAAAATTTAGTGACAAGAAACTTCTCATTTTTATTTTTGCCAAGCCAATGGATTACTAGTAAAGGATATGTATTATAGTAGCTCAACACGCGTACCTCTTTGAGATATTATAGCATCCTTGGATGGGTATAAATCATTATGTTGTTAGAAAATTGATAAAACGGATTAAAGTAAAGAATATATGTCATAGAAATATTATTATTTGGGAATTGAATGGAGAAAAGAAAATCATATGTTATTTTACCTTCTCTTGAAACATGTGATTTAGCATTCCTATGAAAATAATATAAGCAAATGCTTGACTTATGAAAAAATTGATAGTACAAGTGTGAGCATCTAGTGATACCTTTAAATGGGTCGCATCAAGATGAATGTGATTTTTTTTTTAATGAATTGACAAGTGAAATATCTTCAACTACAAAAATTATTTGGTATAATTGCTTTTTTTAAAAAATTTTAATCAAGGCTTAAAATTGCATAATTAGTTAGTGAGGCGAGATATTATCTTCAAAGCATTTTGAGGCTAAAATCTCATGTTCAAAAAATTTCGTAAAAGAGTAAGTATTGTATAAACTTCAAATTGTTAAGTTAAGAAATTTTATATTAATAGTTTAATGAATTTTCTTATTTCTAAGTAAAAATTAATAAATTATGCAAATGAAGAAGTAACTCGTTAATATCCTTATATTAAATCATAAAATAAAATGAGTTATACAAACATTAAACTATTAAAGTAAGCTAAGATATTAAAATAAAATACTGCAGCATCATGACATAACTATCTAAGTTTAAAGTAGGTCTTTCTCTCTCACACATATTGCCATCACGTAAGTAAGAATATGAAAAGTAATCAACATTCAAGTTTTTAAATTAAAATCACATGTATAAAAACAAGATCTTACACCTATTCATGAATTATTTAACATACCCCCCCCCC
>NW_018165280.1:2672729-2721580 GCF_001263595.1 Phalaenopsis equestris
TTCTTCCCCCCCAAGAAGTTTCCAATTGGTGCAAGCTGAGGTTGTAAAATTAAATTTATATTTTACTAACCTTTTCGAGGGCTTATTGGAAGCCAATTGTTTGAGGTTGGATATAGTGTTAACTTTATGCCCATGCCCAAATTCCTTAATAAGGAGATTATCAATAAGAGATCGTCAATATGATAGAGGCATTTTTTTTTCTATTATGTTAAAAAAATATAAATAAGTTGGTTTTTTGGATAATCTTGAATTTTATTATTTTAATTTTATTTTAAATAAAAATTTGATATATATTGGTTAGATTTTCATGGTCTTAAACTCTGATATAAATATAGGCTCTTATGAGAACCACTTGTTTGAGTAAACTGATAAGTCATAATGATTTGATCATACTTCATCTTGTTTTATAGGTTCTACTTTGATCTGAGGTTGACTTCCTATGGTCACAAACACCATAGATATGAATTAACTTAAAATAAACAAACATAATTTAGATTTTGATTAGACTTCCTTTGCTTTAATCTCAGAGATATAAATGCTGGCTTTTCTAAGAACATCACGTTTGTGTAAATTTGGGGTATCAGTAAATTCAGAAGGAAAGATGTTCTAACCATATTCCACCTTGATGATCAAGATCTCATTTAAATGTGTTGGTGGTTTTTATAGGTGTAGCCACCATAGTTAATTATCACTCCTATTAGAGAACATCCTCGATCAAGGTCATTATCATCAAATATTTTTAGCATTATAGACGGTGAAATTGTTATCTGACCGCATAAGTTCATATGTTTAGAGAAATGTATATAACTCATAATAGCAACAATTGGAGAAATGTGGCCATTGGGGGAATATGCTTGAGAGTTCATTTTGGATCTAAATCCCTTGATTCCTATTGCCAAAGATTTGAACAAAATTCGAGGAAGGTTCAAACCATATTTGAATCTTTTTTTTGTCAATGTTATACAATTATTCTCTAAATATAAATTGATGCCTTTGAATGTAATACATATATCTCATTAGGGTTCATCAATAGCTTAGTTTGTATTTTGGTGTCGCGCATTTATCTCCTTAGGGTACTTAGTGCAATGAATTTATTCCCTTGGAGCACATTGGTTGTGCAAATATTATTGAAAAGTAACCACTAACTTGGTGTAAACGCAGGTTGTTGATACTATTGTTTGATTAACCAAGTTGAAGTAGAGAGATTGCCATTATCAGTTTTATTCCAAATGTTTTTTTAGTGTTATGCCAAGATTATGGTATTAATGTTTATGATTTTTACAAATTTATTAGCGGAGCCATAGACTTTGTCTTTGTAATCATATTATGACACACGTTCAAGCATAACATATTGTTGAATCCTTTTTGGACGTTGGCTCCTGTATCTCCCGAGAGACCTTAGTAGAAAGGGCGAAAGAAGAGGATGGAGGTGTTTCCCAAGCCTGAACTCTCCATTTCTTTGATGATTTTTACCGGTGGATCGAAGGAGGAGATAATCTAGTCTCCCCCTAGAATCGAGAGAGAGAGAGAGAGAGAGAGGCCCAAATATCCCATTGGTTGCCCCTTTCTCTAAGTACAACCACTCAAATCCCCTCTCTAAGTACATAAGGCGAAATATATATAAAAATTGTGAACCGTATGTTACGAAATCTATCTATGGCGTCTTGTTAAAAATTTGGTGATGTGTATGTGGGGTAGTTCATGAATGACGATGGAGCATATGCCAATCCCTTTTAATATTGATTCTTGGGATTTTTGTCGGTCCATATTTGTTGCAAACTGATTGACCCTATGAATCTTCAAAATTTATTTGGATATCTTGATGAGGATTTCACCTTGCAAATCTTCGAAAATGCTAACTAGATGTCGATGTAAGATATAATATTGAGTTGAATATGTAGGCTTACAACATTATATTCTAATTCTGTTTAATATCCCCTCTTACTTGGCTTTACTTGTTTGGCCTAGAGATTGAACTTGTCTTTTGCCTTTTGTTTTTTTGTTTGATGGATTTTAATGAAGGAAATGACTTTCAGTCCTAACTTTGTGATGTAACTGACTTGTTGAAGGAATTGACCCAAATTGTCTCTACGGACTTGTCAAGTGAATGAGCATACCTTCAGTCCTAGCCTTGTGCTTTAGTGGATTTGTTGAATGAATTAACCTAGATTATCTTAACATATTTGTCGGGTGAGTGAGCATACCTTCAATTATAGCCTTGTGCTTTAGTGGACTTGTTGAAGGAATTAACCTAAGTTATCTCAGCGGATTTGTCAGGTGAGTGAGCATACATTCGGTCTTAATTTTGTGTTTTGATGGAATTGCTGAAGGAATTGACTTGAATTATCTCAAGTGATCTGCCAGGTGAATAAACATACCTTCGGTACTAGCTTTGTGCTTTGGCCGATTTGTTAGAAAGATGCATGCCAGTGGCTTAGTCTTCTGGCTCATGTTGAGTCAGTGACAAGAAATCACCGATCTTATGTTTTGTGCTTTATTGGACTTGCTGATGATTGAATTCCCTTAGTACATCATCGAGCTTTGAATGAACTTATAGGATAACTTCTTCGGTCTTTTGTTTTCTTTTTGTCAGACTTTTTGAAGAAGAGAGTACTTTTAGCTGTGCTTTGTGCTTGATCATATATTTTTTTTTAAATTTGGGCTTTCTATATTTGAACAGACCATCAACTTTGCTTGATGCTTTTTTGAGCAATGATTATTCGTTTGATTTTCCCCGACCTTTTGACTATTCAAGAAAATCTCTTTGATCTAGTTTGCTTGAACTTATCAAGATGAATATGTTTTGATGGCTTATTGATTGAAGGGAGCTGTGAGCTATTCAGCCATATTTGGGCTTGTTGAGTCTGACCTTTAGGACTTGCCTGAGTCTTAGACTTAGACTACAGGGAATTTATGTTTTTTCAATTTAATAGGCTTAAGCTTATAGACTTAGGAGTCTCCTTTCTTATATCATAAGGTCTTGGAACTTGTATAGTTGAGAATGCTTTAGCTTAACTGCATAACTATTTTTTTTAAGCATAGATTATCTCGTAGATTTAAATTTGATCCATCAATTCATTAAGAAAGTATTGTGGATATGAATCACTTGAGCTCGTCAAATTAGATGAGTTTGAGAACTAGACAGCTGCTGTCATCAGACTAACAAGATTGTGATTCCTTTACTGCAACCGTTTTTTATTGCTTGTTGAGTAAAAAGAGCTTACTCTTTCACTACGACGGTTTTTATGGCTTGTTCTGTGAAGCAAGTTGTATGCGACTTAGACATATTTGAGGCTTGTTGAGTCCGATCTTTGTGACCCACTTGCGCCGTATGCTTGAGCTGTGGTAGAGCTTGCATCTTTCCAACTTAAATTGTTAAAACTTGCAAATCTCAAAATCTTTTCAGTTGAACTTTTCAGACATTAGTTAACTAAAGAAAAAAAAGTCATAGCACGCATATTTTGATTGATAGCGAAATTCTTAAGTAAATATTTGGGGATCTTGACATTGAAACACGATGCCAACCCAAAAGGAATGAGATCTTGATGTTAGGCATGCTGCCAACTCTTATTGTTGAGGATCTTAACCATAAATTTGTTATCAATCTCAAAAGTGGAGCTCATTATCGGATTAAACACATTTGGGGATCTCGACATTGAGCATGACGTCAACCCAGATAAACTAAAAAAATGCTCCCTATCTTATGGGGGGATTTTATGATCAATTAGAAACGTGTTCTTGTATTATAAGAGAGTTTTTAGAAAAATCTTCTATGCTTTCTTTTGACTAATGTTTTCTTCGAATGACTTAACTTTTTGTTGGGCTTGCATAATAAATTGTAATGGAGGGTAAGGAGCAACTAAAATTGATTCCTTCTAGCTTGCGTTTGATGACCTCTCTTCCAGTGGGGATTGAAGATGGCTTTCATTTAATTCTCTCAACTTAATATGGAGTAGGAATGACCAAAGTCGTTTCTTGCTAACATAGATTTGGTAACCCCTCCGCCTGTGAGGTTTCAGTGAAGGCCATCTCATTTCATTTTGTCTGACTCATTTAATCAGTTGAGAGAACCTCAAAATTTGGATCACTTAACTTATCAGACTGAATAAGCTTCGGTAAGACAGTTATTGTCATTAGATAAACAAAATAGGGCCTTCTTGACTACGACCTTTTTTATGGTTTGTCAAGTGAAGAGAGGTACAACAACTCAACCATATTTGGGCTTGTTGAGTCCAACTTCATGACCTGCTTGTGTCCTGGACTTGAGCTGTAAATGCTTCTCTAACTCAAACTGTTGAGGATTACGAGCTCAAAATTCTATCGTCTAACTTTCTGAATTATGACAAGTCTGAGAGATCAATTTCTGTTTTTGTGATTATCTTGTTTGTAATTTGCAATATGGGCTAATTTTTTCTCAAACTGACATAGTATACCTTTGGCACCAATATGGTAGAAAATTCAATTGGGGATCAAGTGGCTTGGGAGGCGCGGCAAGTAGGAGCACACAACAGTGAAGGCTAGGGCAGAGGCTTAGTGGCGTTGGTGAGGCACTGTGCAAGAACGACGCAGCAGGGAAGAGGTATAGCAAAACTTGGGAAGGCTTTCTTCGTTCCTCATGGTGCGGAAGAAGAAGAGCAATGGGAGTTTTGGGTCTCTGTACCGCGATCCCATCGTTGTCTTTTCCGGGTGCAGGAGAGATATACGGGAGTTTTGATGGTCGCACTGTACGCCGTGATTATTTTGTCGGTTTCGGTAGTGACAAAAAAGGGAGGTTCTTGTCGCACATGGAAGCAGGTGAAGTGGCTTGAAGGCGAGATGGAAGTTTTGGAGGTCTCGTGTGTGTTGATCTCATCTTTGCTTTATCGCTAGCCCTAATCGCAACAGTATAGTGACAGCAGAGAGGAAGAAGAAACGAGCGGTACTGTGTGCATGCATTACAAGAAGGAAAGGGGAGCTCGGCTTGGGGTAAGGCAGCGTCTCAACAGATACTTGGCTTCGTGAGTTAAGTCGCGCAAAATGAATGGTTGAGTGGAAATATTTATGGGGCGGGAGTAGTTAGGATTTAATTTCATTTTAAATATTTTTTTTCTTTTTTTATTTCATTTTAAGTGTCAAGATCTGGCTGGTGGATTTAATGGATTTGATAAGGTATGGAATGAGCCTGATGACGGTCCCCTAATCATGTGCTTTTTCAAATGTCCATTAGTTGGTAATAGGTACAAGAATTTCATTTATTCCATTACTGGCCCATGGCGATCAATTATCCGTAATACACATCCCACCTAATTCCTTTGTATTTACATGTCTAATATCTAAATTTCTTCTTACGTTTATACCACTCAAATCTTTCAAATCACATAAAAAAATACCATTATTTTAGCTTTTAAAAAGTGTAATACACATTTTCATTCATAATTAAGGTGTCATATATGTAAAACATCAAGTAAGGCGCTATATATGTAAATACATGAGAAATGAGTGCATTGTATGTAAATTTTCCCATCTTCTTTCGTTCTATACACTTACGTTGGTGTCAGAATTGTTCTATTAATGTTATTATAACTGAAAGAAATTGTTACTATCTGTATAGATTAAATCATTTTAACAAATTCAAGTAAATGAACTGTGCAATGAGGTTCTGCATCTCTGTTGTTATTATCTTCTTTTGATGCTTAAGATTAGTCTTATTGTGATCATCTGTCTATTAAAGCAGATGGCCGGCATGGTGGAGACCGAGGATCTGGTGGTTATCGACAAAGTCGAGGTTCTAAACTTCCATTTAGAAAACATTCAAGAGAAATTTTCATTATGTAGCACGCAATTCTTATATATTACATGTCTCACACCTAAATTTCAATATTTACATGCATAACACTTTTGGTGCTTTAAATTTATGCATCAGAAGGTGTTTTTAACTATTAAAAAGTGATAATAGTGCTATTTGTGATGCGATATTAAGGATATGTGGGATGTGTATGTAAATGTGAAAGTTTATGTGGGATGTATATGTGGGATGTGTATGTAAATGTGAAAGTTTAGGTGTGAGATATGTAAATACATAAAAATTGTGTGCTATGTAAATGCTCTCCATCATTCAAACATTTGTCCTCACTTTCTTCCTTTTCTTCCCACCTACTTTTAACCAAAAAATTGAAGTTCTCCATTGTTTTTCTTATTTAAAATGTGATAATTGATGTAGATTATAATCGCAAACGATATCGTGCTGAAGAAAGGACGAACGATTATGATTCGAGGAATTCCGATCATGATTCTAGACTGGTATTTTAGCTCTCTTCATTATGATCAATTAAAAAGTAGAGAGTTTTTGTGGCCGTAAGGAATAATGGTTGTGATGCTTTTTTGCAGGCGAGGAATCCTCGCTTTCGAGAAAGCGGCGACTCAGATGACGAGGAGGATGATGGCCGGAAACGACGCCGGTAAACTTTCTTTGCCTGCAAGCATTTACAGGCTGCCGTAGTGCTGTTGCAGTCGGAAACTGGTAATTCCATTTTTAGATGATAGTTTAGATAAAGTTTAATGGTGAGTGATGATGAGGGGATTGTTGTTCAATATGTAATTTAAGCTGTTTCTTTGTTAGAATTCATGCCTGATAAGCACTCTCTTGATTAAACAGTTAGTGTTCAATTGCAGTATTGTCCTCAGCACATTATCTTTTTATTATTTATATTTATACCCTTCTTTGACTTTATGTTTATATTTATTATTGTTTTTTTTTTTTTTGTTTGGTGTCAAATATTTTCCTGAAAGAATTGTAACGTTGGAGTTGTTTGAGATCATTTTTACTTATTTGTTTTTTTTATTTTGTTTATATTTTGATTTAAAATAAAATATGTTTTGACATGTTCAAATAAGATATTGTTATTTTTAAATACATTCAAAATATTTAAAAAATTTATTTTGAGTATTTTTTTTTTTTTAAATACATTCTTATATAGCGAACGTAAATGAGAAAAATATTGAATAATTTCAAACATATAAGACTGATATTTTGTATAAATTTAAGGATATAAAACAGCTTAGTGCGTACTCTTCATTTTATATAAAATAATTTATTTTTTTGTTTTTATTTTTTTTATTTTTTTTTATGGTATCAGGATTTAAAAAATGTTTTTTTTATTTTTTATTTTTTGTTTTATTTATTTTCATAGTATTTGGATCTACATATAATTTTTATTATTTTAGAAAAAAACTTAAGATATGATTCCAAGAAAATTTTTTTAGGAAGTTCTATTCAAGTCATTGAAGATGTATATATTAAAGTTGTTACTTGCGTACGAACAAAGTAATTTTCTATTTAAGCTGGATTACATTAGGGAACATCAAGTACGAACAAAGTAATTTTCTTTTTAAGCTGGATTACATTAGGGAACATTTTGAAGCCCATAACTTTTTGCTTTAGTTGTGGATGGTGTTAGTGGACATTTACATGAGGATATATATTGGTATATGTTTTTCGATGATGATATCCTTCTTGTGGATTAGAGTAGAGAAAGAGTTCATAAAAATTTTGAATTATGGGGGCCTATATTGGAGCCTAAAGGCCTCCATTTGATTATATCTAAAATTGAATACATTGAATGTAATTTTAGTAGTAGTAAATATGGGGGAGAGTTGTAACCATGGGTGATCATATCATTATAAAGTGTGATCGTTTTTTATATCACAGGTCTATTGTTTGAAGTGACCATGGTTGAGGATTTTCTTAGTAGAATTCAAGTTGGTTGGTTAAAATAGAGGATTTCATCAGGTTTTTTGTGTGATAGAGATGTATCGCTTATATGAAAATTTTACAAGATTATGGTAAGACCTGCAATGCTTTATGGTGCAGAATACTGAGCTTTAGAAGAGAAGCATCAAACTAAGTTAATTATTGCTAAGATGATAATGCTTCGATGAATGAGTTGCTTAATACTTGGAGACAAAATGTGAAATGAATGTTTCCATGAATGGGTTGGCATAGCTCGGTGACAAACAAGATTATAGAATGTCGTTTTAGATGGTTTCGTCACGTTAAACGTTGATTGTCCGCTGATCTGGTTAGGTGAGTAGATGTTTTAGATTCAACTTATGTTATGCAAAGCAGATGTACATACCTAATAAGATATGGACATAATGTATAAAAAGATTCTTAATTTATTAGAATTAAATGAAAATATGACGCCCAATTGGACATAACGGAGAAAAACAATTCATGTAACCAACCCCACTTAATGAGATAAATTCTATTGTTGTTGTTATTATTGTTGTGCAGGATCTAAATCACAAATTTGATACTGAATCCAAAACCAATAGGCTGAATGACTCTATGTTCGAATATAATGTTGGCATTAGTTGACACACGTATGGTCCAATATTGATTTTTATCGATTACCAATTCAATATTTTTAAAGTCTTATTTAATAAATGAATAAAAAAATAAAATTTTATAACTCGTTACTTGAATATATTCATATGAATAATCATATGTACAGAAATCAATTTTACTGGACTATACTGTAATGTGTATTGAATGCTCTGTCATGATTGATTGTGAGCATATATTGTTATCCGTATGCAATATTTCTCAGATTTGATACCCTATATACAAAAATTATTGTTACTTTTATGAATGATAATTTAGATAAATTTTACAATTTTAAGTATTAAATTTATTTATGTATTATTCTAGTGATAATTGTATTAAAATAGTTGCATTAGTAGATGCCCTTCATTTCAAAAATGTTGATCTCAATGATATCAATGCATAATGAAAAGAGTAGAGTATTAAACTAAATATTAATAAATATTTATACATAATGTATAAAAATAAAAGAAATCGTGTGGTGCCCGTTTTTTCTTATGATTTAACGCGAAATATTTAAAAAATAGTTTATGTTGGTGAAAATTTGGGTGCATTTATTGATGTGCACTACGATTTTTAGCTCCAAAGCATCCAGCTACAACCACGTGTACCGTACCTAATCTTCTACAGCCACAAATGCCACGCGGCAGATTCTCGTCCCATCATAAAATCTCCATAAAATCTCCTCGAAATCTCGACACCTCAAGATGGCCAATAAACTTCTGCCTACGTGGCATCATCCTCATCCACTTCTCACCACTTCACCTCCTCCTTCCTTCTATTAAACCCCACCCCTTTCTCCGGCAAGTCATCAAACAGTTGAGCTACGTAAACCTAAGTCTCCAAACCACAGCTTTTGCCTCTCATCTCTGCTCTCTAATGGCCATCTCTGCTATTCAAGGCTCTGCCTTCGCTGGCCAGACCGCCCTCAAGCAGCCCAACGAGCTCTTCCGGAAGGTAGGTTCAGTCGGCAATGGCGGCCGGATCACCATGCGCCGCACTGTTAAGAGTGTACCTAAGAGTATCTGGTATGTTTTTTTTTTTTTTTGAGTTTTTAAAATAAAAATAAAAATAAAAAATTTCATTTAGAGATCGTTATATGTTTACTTAAATAACATTTATTTGGAGTATAAATGAAAGAATAAAGTATTATTTTGTCTATGAACTATTATAAATTTGGATCGGGACTACTTAATCCCATTAATTTAAATCTAATATCTCATATGTGGCCAAAAGAACTTTAAATTGCATCCATTAACTCTCTTGTCAGGTACGGCCCAGATAGGCCCAAGTACTTGGGCCCCTTCTCCGAACAAACGCCCTCCTATCTAACCGGTGAATTCCCCGGCGACTACGGGTGGGACACTGCCGGTCTCTCCGCCGATCCCGAAACCTTCGCTAAAAACCGCGAGCTGGAGGTGATCCATAGCAGATGGGCCATGCTCGGCGCACTGGGCTGCGTTTTCCCCGAGCTCCTCTCCAGAAACGGGGTGAAGTTCGGCGAAGCCGTCTGGTTCAAGGCCGGGGCCCAAATCTTCTCAGAAGGAGGCCTGGACTACCTCGGCAATCCGAACCTCATCCATGCCCAGAGCATCCTGGCTATATGGGCTTCTCAAGTCATTCTCATGGGCTTCGTCGAGGCATATCGTGTTGGAGGAGGCCCGCTTGGGGAGGGGCTGGATAAGATCTATCCTGGTGGGGCCTTCGACCCATTGGGACTTGCGGATGATCCGGAGGCCTTTGCGGAGCTGAAAGTGAAGGAACTGAAGAACGGGCGGCTGGCCATGTTTTCGATGTTCGGGTTTTTCGTGCAGGCTATTGTGACGGGGAAGGGACCTATTGAGAACCTGTATGACCACCTGGCTGACCCAACGACTAATAATGCTTGGGCCTATGCAACCAACTTTGTGCCTGGAAAATGAGTGTTTTTTTTTGGTTGGTGTATGATTTCAGTGTGACTTAATGAAATGGGAGCATTTTCTTCTTTCTATGTTCTTAAGCATATGCTATTATTATTATTATTATTGGAGAAATTTACTTACAAACCAAACTATTTTTATAGATTTACATATCTAAACTATAATTTGGTATATACATAATATAATATTAATGTTCATAATAGGTGATGATAAGGTGTTATATTCATGTTCATAAAAATATATATGACAATAAAAGGACCACAAATACTCAAAGGCTTGGTTGGCATCACTTCTCTTTTATTTTTATTTTTGTTTGTAGCACATGAATGATTGAAGATTAAAGAGGGGGATTAGAGTCTTTATGAAGGTACCAACACAATGGGTGTGAGGTCATTAGTTTTATTTCCAACAGATTCAAGCAATGTAGGATGGGATTTGATGAGTATAATGATGAGATATGTAAGAAGAAATATTTTTTATTACCAAAAATAACCCCTTTTTAATATATTTAGAGCTCTAAATTCTTTCCTAAATCATAAAAGATAAAAAAAAAGGACATGTGTGTCCTTATTATGACAATAAAATATATGAAATATTATTAAAATTAGTTTAAATTACAATTACACATGTTTATGTGTTATGCATTGAAATATCTACATTAATAGAGAAAGAGTGAGTTTATCATCTTAACACCTTACAATATTCTTATATGCACAAATAAATAAGTTGAGAGTAAAATATAGACTTTATTATGTGCAAAACCCAAAAGAGAAAAAAAAAAGATTTTACCCTATTGAAATGAATCAACCGTATGAGTAATATAGTATAAGTACCTAAAATGGTCAATTCTTGTCTGTGTTTTGAAGAATGGTTTTGAAATACAATTTAAGAGAATGAAAAAGTGCAGGTTATTTACATTACGGAAAAAAATGTATATCTTATTTACTAGTTAAATGGTTATACGAGCCTTGGGGCTTTAGAGATGATTTACTCTCCTGATTGGAGATAACATCAATCACAAAGAAGTGAAACATTGACTTTTGTAAAGATGATGGTGATTGGCCTTGGTGGCAATGCGGGCATTAACTCTAGTGGTGACAATGGGTGTGAACATTGATGGAGAAATTGGGCACCTTGCAGGCGACCATGGACAATGGTGAGTGTTGACCTTAGTGGCAATGTAAGCATTAGTTCTAATGGCAAGGATGACTAATAATATCAATCATGATAAAATAAAGAGTTTCCTTCTTCGTAATACTGCAAAGAAGGAAATATTATATTGGCATGAAATATTTCCTTTTAGCTGAATATTTAGATTAGGCATATGTATTAATTAAGTTACCTAGAATAGTTTATAGAGAATATTATGTACCTAAAATAGATTGTACAGACGATTATTTAATGGAATGAAAGCAAAGGAAAAGACATTCAACCTATTTGTTCAAAATTTGATATGGTATCAGAGCTTGAATCGATGTGAATCCTTATTGTTATTCTTGACTTTTGTTATCTTCACCAGAAATAACGAAGGGAATCTTCGCCGGCATCTTCATTTTCTTCCTCGCAAGGAGCGCTCGTTCTTGTCTTTGTTTAAGTTCTATGGCATTTTCTTTCACCTTTGTCCAAGTTCAAGGAAATCCGCTGCCGAACCGCAATCTGCTTTCCCGCGATCGTATTTGCCGCGATCTATCTGCTCATCCGCCAATTTCGAGATCGGCTCGATCTCGTCTCCGTCGATTCCGCAACCCCGACCCATCATCCGCCGATTCCACAATCTCGCGATCCGTCTACTCATTCAATCGGCTCAATCCCGTCTCCGCCGATTCCGAGATCGGCTCGATCTCGAAAAGCAGTATCTTGACTCTCTGTGATTTCTTTGTGGTTGATTTCAATTCACGAAAATTCTATTTAGAATGTCTTCTGAAATTCTAGCTATCAGATTTATGAGAAAGAATTATGCTGCATGGGAATTTCAGCTTAGAATGTTCTTAAAAGGGAAGGAGCTTTGGGGTCATATTGATGAGACTTCTCCAGCTCCTACTGAGATAAAAGATATTGGTCAATGGGAAACAAAGGATGCTCGAATATTTTCTTGAATTTTGGGATCAATTGAGGCTCATATGGGTTGCTAATTTATTGCATAACCAACGACCGTACACTGGTACTCAACATATTGAGGTTGCCAATTGAAATAATATTCCAATCACAACAGTTGGTGATATTAACTCCTCTTTCAGACATATCTTGGTTTCTCCTAAATTATATACTAATTTACTCTCTGTTGGTCAAATTATGGATAATAACTGCGACATACATTTTTCTCGTGATGATTATACTGTGCAGGATCAGGTGTCAGGGAAGGTGATGGCGAAGGGGCCTAAAGTGGGCAGACTATTTCCATTACAATTCACAGTTCCTCAGAATATGTCATTAGCTTCTTCAGATGTTGAGAATAAGATATGCATCTGGCATAAAAGACTGGGTCATCCAAATGATATGGTGTTGAAACATTTAATTAAAAGTGGTGTTTCTCATTCTGCAGATAAAAGTTTACTAGTTGACTATTCTGTTTGTAAACTTGGAAAAAGTAAGACATTATCTTTTCTAAATTCATGCAGTCGTGCCAATAAATATTTTGACATTATTCATAGTGATGTTTGGGGAATTACATCAGTTATTTCACATGCTCAATATAGATATTTTGTGACATTTATTGATGATTGCAGTCGATTTACTTGGATCTACTTTTTGCGCTCTAAAGTAGAAGTTTTTATTGTATTTCAAACATTTTTAGCATATGTTGAAACTCAGTTCTCTGCTAGCATAAAAAACTTACGATCTGATAATGGCGGTGAATACATGTCTAATGAGTTTCAAGCATTTCTCCATAACAACGGTATTATTTCACAATGTTCGTGTCCCTATACACCGCAGCAAAATGGAGTTGTTGAACAAAAAAATAGACATCTATTAGATACTAGGCGCACATTACTGATAGAGTCCTTTTTGCCAGCTAAATATTGGACTGAAGCTTTATCTACAAGAGTTTATCTCATTAATCATTACCATCTCAGTAATTGAAGTATCATTCTCCCTACTATCGATTTTTTGGTAAACATCTTAATTATCATATGCTACATACTTTCGGATGTGTTTGCTTTGTTCATCTACCTGCTCATGAACGTCATAAGTTGACAGCTCAGTCAGTACGATGTGCCTTTATGGGGTATAGTTCTAATCATAAAGGTTTTGTGTGTTATGATTCGATTAATAGTTGTTTCCCGGAACGCACTTTTCTTTGAGCATGAATATTACTTTCAGCATCATGTATCGACACCAGATACAGTTATGCTTCCACAATTTGATAATTACTCCGCGGATAAACGGTTCATGCCGGAGATTGTCTACAAACGACGTCAGCCCCCTTCACCTCCAATCCTCCCCGACCCTGATCCAGAAATTGCTCCTATAAGTCTTCGACGATCAACTCGACGTATCCATCCTCCGGATAGATATGAGTATTATGCAATTCTAACTAATACTATTGTTCCTATCTCTTACTTTCAGGCTGTTAAACAGGCTTGCTGGGTCAAAGCCATGCAAGAGGAACTTCAGGCACTTCAAGCAATCACACTTGGGATATTGTTTCATGTCCTACCGATATTAAACCCATTGATTGTAAATAGGTTTACTCTCTTAAACTTCGATCTGATGGCTCTCTTGACAAATATAAGGTAAGATTGATATCTCTTGACAATCGACAAAAGTACGAGATTAATTATGAAGAAACATTTGCACTTGTGGCTAAGATGACAACTGTACGACTGGTATTATCTATTGCTGCATCTAATAGCTGGTTCTTAAAGCAGATGAATGTTAAGAATGCATTCTTACATGGGGATCTCAAAGAAGATGTCTATATCACTCCTTCTCCAGGCTCGTTTTCTACACCTTCACATGATGTTTGTAAGCTCAAACGATCACTATACAATTTAAAACAAGCTCCACTGGTCTGGTTTGAAAAGTTTCGCAATACCCTTCTTAGCTTCTCTTTTATTCAAAGTCAATATAATTCCTTATTATTTATTTGCAAAACTGACAACGAAATTGTTTTGTTATTAGTCTATGTTGATGATATTATCATCACGGGATTTGACAATCAATTGATGTCTCAGCTATAGAAGCGTCTTGATCTTTTCATATGAAAGATTTGGGATCATTAACTTATTTCTTAGGAGTTGAGGTTCACTCTTCTCTCACTGGTATTTTCGTTCATCAGCACAACTATACAAAGGGACTCATTGCTTTGACTGATCTTTAAGATAAGATCTGCTGACACTCCTTTGGAAGTAAATGTCAAATATCAACAGAATGGTGGTGAGTTCCTATATAAACCATCTCTATATCGACAACTTGTTGGGAGTCTCAATTATTTGACTATTACACATTCTGATATTTCATTTGTTGTACAACAAGTTAATCAATTTATGCAAACCCCTACACATCTTCATTTAGCTACAGTTCGACGTATTGTTCGGTATTTGAAAGGTGCTCATTGTGGTTTGTTCTTTCGACGAAGTCTCCTATTAACTTAACGACCTATATATATATCAATGTACACATTATTAACTAAATATATCATACATAGATTCATTTCATAATATTTTTATTTACATAATTACTAAATAATCTTTTAATTTTAAGGATAGAACATTGAAAAATCATATAAAAATATTATGTTGTGGCCGAAATAAAATTAAAAAAAGAAAACAAAGAAGGGAATAAAAAACTCTATCTTCACCCAAAGTCCATTGTTTTAAGAGTTTATAACCCTATTTTTTAAGGTTAATATCTTTTGCAATTATTTTATTTTACCCAATTATTATAAAAAATTCCATGTTATTTGAAAATCTAATTTTAAAATTTTTATATAATTCTTTTCATATTTTTTAATCCATTGAAATTTTCTGTGAATAAACTGAGTGTTTGCCAGCTACTCGTAACTCGGCTCGATAAGAGCTTATTCTTGTTCTTTTTATTAACAAATTGAACAAGTTTGAACACTTTTATAAATGCTTGATTGTTAAATGTACAAGTTTGAACACCTCCTTGTTCGATTCATTTATATTTGCAAATGATATCATTTAAAGCTCACAAACAAGCTTATTAGGAAGCTTAATAAATATTTCCATTTAGAGTTCATAAATAAGACCAATTTAATGCTTATGAAAAAAATCAGTTAAAGCTTAATTTAAGCTTAACAGGCTCAATTAAAGTTAATTTAAATTCGTTCATATTAAATTAAATTAAATTTTATTATGTAGTAAGATAAAGTTGTTCATTTATTTTATGCATTTATATCTTATTTTAGTTATTCTTTTAATATCTAATTCATTTAAAAGCTCTTTCTTTTTTGTAAGTTCAACAAGTAACTCATTTATAAACTTGACAAAGCTTGTTTTATTATAAAATAATTGTTCAACCGTACTAATCATTATTTTGTTCAACAACTCTTACTTAGTTAGAAAATAAATAACACGATAACACTAACTTCAATTTACTCAGTAAATGTTATTTGTATAGAGATTAAATAGCTCAATAATGTACTAATTAATATGTTTGATAACCACTCAATTATCATCAAATGGAACGAACAAGAACTAAACTCAAACAGGAACTAAGCTTGAACATGAACACAAAACTCGATTACAGCTCGATCTTGAATTTTATAGACAAGCTCAAGCTTGAACATAGTCCCAAAAACTTAATTTGAGCTTGAACTCAAATTTTATTTATAAATATCAAATTTGACCGTAGCACTGCTCGACTCGGCTTGATTCGTTCACAACCTTGAGGGGATGTTTAGTAGCATAATTTTAACAGGACTTAGACATGAACTTAAGATAAATCCAGTTAAACACAAAAAAAAAAGAGTAAATATTTAATCCAACGCTCATTTAAATCAAAATTTTTCACTTTCCGCCTTTATTTCTCATGTTTAGTCTCTTTTAAAATGTAAATCTGGATTCACCAAATCCAATTGAGAGGCAGCTTTAGGGGGTTGTCTGACAACAAATAAGACTTAAGTTAGTAGACTTTTGTAAATCTCGTAAATATGGATTTAGTAAATCCTTAAAAATGTCTGACAACAAATTAAGTAGATATTATTAAACACTATGAAGCAGTTTGACAAATTCTTTAAGATTTCAAAATTAGCTATTGTTGGATTTAATAAATCACAGTAGGATTTAATAAATCCCGTAAATTAGACTTCTTAAAATATTTCAAAATAGCCAAACTCTACTAGCTTCTTAAATTCAATTAACATTATATTTCAAATTAAGATAATTAATGATAATTATTTACTAATTTAATTAATTAGTAATAAATATTTTATTAAATTAAAATTTAACTTTTATAAAGAATAATTAATTAGTTATTAATTTTATTAATTTAAAATTATTTAAAATTTTATTGAATGAATAGAAATTTAATATTTATTTTCTACTAATTAATAATTAAATAATAAGTATGAAGTTATTTGATTATAATTAATATGACAATATTTTAATTAATTATTAATTATTATTCAATTAAATTAAAAAAAAATTAAATTAATAAAACTCTTGCCTACATCACTCCTTTCTCCTCGAAACCCTAGCATGCCCTTCTCCCTCTCTCTGTTTTATCCAAAACCACCGCGTTTTTTTTTTTTTTACCGAACTCTCGCAATATAGTTGTAATTGGAGCTAGTTGAGAACTTAACGATGGGATCACTGCTTATAAAGGCATGCAACTCCCATTTTTTCTCCTCCCTTCACTCCTTTCCTACGTGAAACCATTGAGGAAGGTAACTTCACATATTCTTTTGCGCGAAGTGTCGGTCACGATTGTACCAAATCCCTGATTCATGAGATTTAGTAAATCCATAATTTAGTACCGAGGTCCATGAAATCTAGATTTATCAAATCCCCTGCTTTATTTTGCCCACAATGATCGTCTAACAAGATTTAAGTTTAGTCCAACTTAAATCCTGCTCTAAATACGTTGCTAGAAACGCTCTAAGGGGTTGTTTGGTAGTCGCTTTTAAGCGTGATTTACACTAAATCCTGCCAAAAGATAAAAAAATGATTGCCTAAATCTTAGAGGTTTTAAAGTTCCGTTTTACCACTGTTTTGCCTTAAAATCAGGATTTATCAAATCCCGTAAAAAGTCAGATTTACTAGATTTAGAGAAGTTGAAGTCTGTGGGAAGAGAAAGATTTAATAGATTCTATTAAAGCTGTCAAAAAAATTTTCTAGATTTATTAGGATTTACTTATTAACATGCCAGACAATTTAAAATTTAATTCAGGATTTCATAAATCTATAATTACATGATTTACTAGATCATATTCAAACTAAATCTTACTTGCAGCCGAACAGCCTTAAAAAATTTTACTCCATCATCAATTAAGAGATCCACCTTCATCGCACATAAATATGAATTTATTAGATTTGATAAATCTTAAATAAGAAGACTGTAGTCAAGAAAAAAATATTAGGTGAGGGGTTCTAATATATTAGAATTTTAATGGCGGGGCACATGTAAAGTGGCAAAAAAAAAGTATTACAGTGGGGCCACTTAACATGTGACACAAAAAAGTATTATAGTGGGGTCACTTAACACGTGACGCCCCACCATTAAAATCCTAGTAGATTAGGACTCCTAACCTAATATTTAGGGTCTGTTTGACACAACTGTTGATTATTTATAATCTGCTGATAAACAAATTATTCTGATGATTATCTTATCAGAATAATTTGTCTTGTTGTTTGGGGCAGCTTATTTAGATTAGCTTATTGGTGGTTAAATGACATTCCTGCCCCTGTCTGATAAAATTATTTCGGGACAGCTTATTCAGAATAGCTTATTGGTATAACAAAAGTATATATTGCAGAAGCATACAATCATCACAGATCAGTTCTAAAATATGACATATAGTTCTCACACTCTCGTGAGCACCATAATAAATAAAAAAGTGCTTATGAAACAATTCCAACAGTGTAACGATACCCACTGATTCCTTCAAGAACAATATAAAAGAAACGCATTGAAGCACATTTCAACAGTGTGTACAAATCACATTTTTCGAACCAAATAGTTTGCATAAAGGAACATGGACGGGAAGAACAAAGATTCCCACATTGCGAACCAAAATGTCTCCCATTGCTCATCTGCATTTCTTCCCTAAACCCTCCAAAAAAAAAATGCAGAAAAAACTCACGAAAAAATCTTAGAATTGTAGGTCTTTGAAAAAACTCACGAAAGAACTTAAGAAAACCAAAATTTCTCCCATTTCCATCAATGCTTTTTCAACCCTAATCCAACAATGGCATCATAAAGATAACCATAAAGAAAACCATTTCTTGCAAAAAAAGTGAAGATAAACGAATAAAGACCAGATCGAACAACGAAAAACATACCACAGAAGATCGAACAACCAGAAAGTATTGCGGCATATAGATCTCACCAGAAGAGTCGATGTTTACGAATGATAAGATCGGAAAAAGAGATGGCGAGGGAGAGCGCGAGAGAGATATCGCAGGGGCACCTTTGAAATAAAACCCTAACAAACGCCGAACACAAAAAGTACCCCGCGTCTTATGAGTAGAAGGAAAAAATATATACAATTATCATCAATTTCAAAACGCCCAACAAAACGCTTTTAACAAATAGCTAGATGACGTTTTCAAAACTTGGCCGCATCTATATAATCTGCCCCCAAAGGGCACTAATTCCCGTAGTCAAACACCCATGAGTGACCAATTTAAGCTGAAAAAGTATCATTCATATGTCCTAATTGCCCACGAGGAAGGCCGCGAGGAGGACCTTGTTCCTCCAAGCTCCACCACACGCTCTCAAATCGCGCCGCCGTGCCCTTTTTCTAACCCTTCCCCTTTCCACCACGGCGGCCTCGTTCTCCGCCGTCACCGCCGGTGAATGAGATGAAACCCCTCATCTCCTTCAATGGTAAGTAGTCCTATCCCCTTCTCTCTTGTCCGTCCCATTCTCAACTTCCGACTGCAATTCCAAGCTCCCTCTTTTCTCCTTTCTCGCTTTCTCTCCTCTCTCATAGAAACTGATCCATCACTATCCATCCACCAAATCCTCGCCGAGCCTCAATGGCGTCATAGCCCCGATCTCCACCACCTCGTCCTCTCTCTTCAACCTGATCAAACACTCCAAATCCTCCGCTCACACCCTAATCCTGTCCGCGCCTTGGATTTCTTCTGTTTTCTCCCTCAGAGACATTTTCACAAACACCTTATTGACTCTTACACTACCATCCTCCACCGCCTCGTTGCCGCCAGCCTCTTTGTCATCGCGCATAGGCTTAGAATCCAGATGATTAAGTCCTGCGAGACGGAACAGGAAATTGTTAGAACAATCCACGTGTTGAAGGATTTGGATGCCAAGGGTTTCGCCCTCGATGTTTTCTGCTACAATACAATTTTGATTCGGTTGGGTAAGCTGGATTTAATCAGCGTGGCCGTCGATGTTTTCCGACAGATGCTGGGAAGCGGTGTGGAGCCTACAATTCTAACTTTCAATGCGGTGATCAATCTTTTGTGCAGGAATGGTGAATTAAAAAAGGCGAAGGTGATATTGAACAGGATTTTGCAGTATCATCTCTTGCCTGATACATTCACTTACACATCGATCATGTTAGGACACTGCAGGAATGGAGACCTTTATTCTGCATTTAGGGTTTTTTATTACATGCAGAGGAAGGGTTGCGAGCCCAATTCTGTGACTTACTCGACTCTGATCAATGGGTTGTGTGATGAAGGGAAAGTGAATGAGGCTTTGAATCTGATGAAGGAGATGGTGGAGAGAGGAATCATGCCTACTGTGTACACCTATACTCTACCCATCACAGTACTCTGCAACAACGGGCTTCTGGAAGAGGCCTGCAATTTGATTAAGGATATGAAGAAGAGGGGATGCAGACCAAATGTTCAAACTTATACCGCTCTTATAAGTGGCCTTTGCAGATCAAACATGGCACAAGTGGCAGTTGGATTGTTTAACAAAATGTTTTTGGATGGTTTAGAACCAAATACAGCAACTTTTAATGCTTTGATTAATGGTCTATGTGAAATGGGGAAGGTTCAGTCTTCTTCTAGGGTTTTCAGTATGATGGAGAAGCTGGGTTGCTTTCCCAACACCCAAACATGCAATGAGATGATCAAAGGGTACTGTTTGATGGAAAGAGTTGAGAAAGCAATGGTTGTTTTACATAAAATGCTTAAATTTGATCCTTCACCAAACCAAATAACTTACAATACCATCATTAATGGGTATTGCAAAACAGCTAATTTGAGTAACGCCATAAGATTGGTGAATTTTATGAAGGAGAATGGGTGCAGCCCTGATGAGTGGACTTATGCCGAACTCATTTATGGATTTTGTGAAGCCGGAAAGCTGGATTTGGCTTCTAAGACATTCGAGGAGATGCAACAAGTAGGTCTGAGACCAAATGAAGTTACTTACACCACACTTATTGATGCGTATTGTAAGAACAAGAGGCTGGATTTTGCATTATTGTTGTTAGAGGGCATGGAGGAGAATGGTTGCAATCCAAATGTGCAGACCTATAATGCTGTGATTAGTGGGTTTTCGAAGGAAAACCGACTCCTAGAAGCTGAGAAGCTCTTCAATCAAATGCTCGAGCAAAATCTATCACCGAATGTTGTTACATACACAGCCTTAGTCGATGGATTGTGCAGAAATGGTGCCACTTCTCGTGGAATCAAAATCGTGGATGAAATGAAGAAGCAAGGTTGTGATCCCAATCTCCACACGTACAATGTTCTCATTTCCGGCTTGCTACGAGAAGGAGATCTTAAGGAAGCTGAGCAAATGTTTGTGGGATTGGAAGAAATTGGGTTAGAAGCTGACCGTATTACATTCACTTCATTGATGGATGGTTATGTTATGTTAGGTAGGCTGGATCTTGCTTTTAAACTTATGAAGAAAATGTTTGATTCTGGATGTATAGCAAATTATGGAACCTTTGCTGTTCTAAGAAAAGGATTGCAAAATGAACGGCTACAAATGGAACAAAAGATTCAAGTTTTACCAAATGCAAGCACAACTTACAGTTTGGGGGAAAAAGAAGTGGAGATTGACACTATTTCAAGCTTATTAAAAAAGTTGGTTGAATTTGGTTGTGACCTTAATGCCGACATTTATGATACTATGATAAGTGGTTTATGTAGAGAAGGGAGGTGGTATGAGGCAGATGCACTAAGTAGAAGTATGATCAACCAGGGCTTTCTACCAAAAGAGGAGACACTAAATTCCTTGTTGCTGGTGTTTTCTAATCAACTGATGGTAGATAATGCTCTAGAAATCTTGCATACAATGGTTGAAAGAGGATTTGGAACTCGACTGGTTTGCTACAAGTCATTAATCTCTGCTCTCTGTAAAGTGGAGCGGATTGAAGATGCTCGAGAGCTGTTCGAAAATATGCTTCTTCAGGAGTGGAATCCGGACGAGATTGTGTGGACAGTTCTCATTGATGGCTTGGTGAAGGATGGAAAATTAGATTTTTGTGTAAACCTTCTTCATGTTTTGGAAGCTAGGGGTCTTCCTCCCTCTTCCCACACTTATGCTATTTTGGATGATGAAGTTCTTAAAGACGAGAGTTATGCTGACCGAAGCTGTGTTGCTGATAAGTTAAAGATCTGAAGCGTTTTGTGGCTTTGAGTTCTTTGCAAATGGAGGAAGAGTAGTTGGGCAAACCCCATTGCTTGAATGGTGGAAGGCGTGATTCTAAGGGAAAATGGATATGGATGTTAAAGGCTAGAAGAATAGAGCTCTTGGTCTACAAATCATGCTGCATGCGTAAAATTCATTGTTATAATAGATGGATTGAATTGGTTGGTAGCCGGTTGGCCTGATTGCTCTGGTTCTAGCCTCATTTGGTTCCTTAATTAAGTTGTTGATACCATGGAACTGAAACAATCCAGATTGAGCCACTAGTCTTACTAAAGAAAAAAAAAATGGTGGCCCGGTAGTGAATCCAGTGGTTTTCAGACTGCTGAATTAAATGAGGTAATAATTCAAGCATCAGAATTTCTATGATTGTTATTTAGGTGGCTTCATCTATCATGATTTTAATTATTCTCAACAAAAATACTTTACAGCTCCACATTTTTTAACATGTAGTAATTATTATAATAAGCTTTTTTACTTGACATGTTATAGTAATTTGTAACTACTCTACTATGGACTTGATAAACCCTTGAATTTGCCAAAATTGAGTTTAGGTCTAATAACTATAATAAAAGAGAAATGAAGTAAAATGTGGGAATGGTACGTCTCTTTACTGGGGGCTATTTTACCACGAAGCCTATAAAAGTTTTAGATTAAGCCCCAAACTCTTCTAGCTATGGTTGGAATAATCCTCCCTTTGAAAAAGTTCGGGACTATTTGAGCCCATATTAAAAGAGTTTGAGGACCATTCCTCACTGTTATGGACTCCGAGATTAAAATAACTCACTATAAATAACCGGGCAATCATTTTGGCTATTCTTATTATAATAAAATATTCTGGATTACTATATTTTGAGTGAATAATTATTGTAAGATGTTTTCTAGAGTTAATTTGTGCATATGTTTTACATTCTGTAGTGACCATACATCAAGTTCCAGCTGGAACGTCTGAGGAAGGTTAGTAGACCCAGCGAATGAATCATGCGTCTTAATACTTTCAGGTATCTTTCTTCATTAAATTCGTTACTCATAACGACTCCTTTTATTTATTTTTTATTTTAGGTTTTCAATTAGGATTTGTACTTCTCGATTTCCCTTTTTATTCCATGACATTTGTTTACATGGTAGCTTCTGGATGCATAATTTAAAGTCGCAAGTCTATGCTCTAGATGGATACTGGTTTTGAAAGAATATCTATTTTGAAAAATAGGTTAAAAATTAGTTCTGTTGTAACTTGAAAAAAGTAGAACTATGCCAAACACTTGTGACATCGTAAAGTAATTATGATAATAAAATTTGCATATCTTCTGCTTATGATAAAAAAGAAATGTTTTTATGCTGCTAAATGTGAGATTCTAACAGCCTTTTACTTTGCATTCTATTTCACTATCTTCTGTCTCTAAAGCCACAACTTTGATGTATCTCCAGTTCTGCTAAGGAATATAATTTTCATGCGTTACTCTTAGGCTAAGGTAACGGTGACTTTAGTATAGGAAAAAAAAAACAAAAAAAAAGTAACTTTAGTTGCGAAAACAATTTGCCTAAAGTAGTTAAGAACGACGATTTATGAATCTGGCACAAAAGAGTAGTTGTGTATGATGCCTTCCTGCAGCATGGAAGTGCAGGCAAGTTTAAGGAGCTAAAAGAAAGTAATAATCAATTTTATTTGGGGTAAAGTGCCCATTATGTTTTGAGGTCAATATGATGAGTATTGCTATTGTTTATAGTGGCGTTGGAGGACAAGTTTTATAAATTATTGTAGATGGTTAAACTATTTATGTAGAGCAATTATTTATTTATTCTAGTTATGGATGCTGGATTGACTAGTTTTTAAATTAGTCATGGTGGGATGATGAAGCGTCAATCATAGCTGGATTACATAATCTATAATGTATTAATTTTGAGTTCATATTTTTGTAGTAGATGATGGTTTGATTAGTTTAAAAGTAAGGGGCATCCACATGGATACTACGCAATTCTTATACATTTACATGTATAACACCAAAATGTTCATATTTACATGCATGACACTCAAATCTTTAACATCACATAGAAAATGTCACTCTTACTAACTTTTTAAAAGTGAAATACACATTTTCATGCATAGGTGTATAACACCGAAGTGTTATAAATATAAATAAGAAATTTTAGGTGTTAGATATGTAAATACATAATATTTATGTGGCATGTATATAAATTTCCCCAAACGTAATTGTGGGATGACCATAAAATTTTAATCATAGTTGAATTTTATCATGAATTAATTGAGGTTCATATTTGTTACACTTAATATTGAGATGATTATATAGTATATTTAAACTAAGATACCTTGGTGTTTAATATTTATATATATTGTACTTCTAATTAATGTATAAGCTTGTTTGATAGAAGTGAAAAGCAAGAACAATGAGGAATTGCTGTAGAAGTATGAGGTCCAGAATTTGTAGAACAAGAATAAAGTATGTAATCCATAATTTTAGTGAGTGTAAAATTGTTTTTTATTAAATAATTTTGCTATAAGATCATGAGATACCTATGTGATCATCTAAGTTTCTTAAATTAACCATATAAAAGATTAAGAATATAGGTGTTAACATGATTTCTATAGTTAAAATTGAATGATTAAAATGGATGCAAAAAGAGAAAATTATGGAGAGTTAAATCCAAATTATTTAATTTCATGAAGTTACAAGTTGTCAAGTAGGCATGTTTTTTATCTGCTTTTGAGTGTTAGGTGATAAAAGATGCTACTAATAGCTTGATTGAATGTGATAGAAATGGAAAAGGTAGACTTTATATGCGGTAAAGAAAGATAATACATCACAATTATATTAGCAGCTATTGAATATGAAGTTAAGGAAAATGGGATTTATTTGCGAAACTTTCTAATTTCATTTTGTGGTAGGAAAATCAACCAATAAATAGCAACATACACTTGGATGATAATTTTTCTTTTATTATTTTTAATAATTTTTCTTTTGAAAAAAGTTTAACGGTAAAAATCGTGGTTGAGAAATTAACCTTTAACAACGGAAGTAGAAAGAATAAATTGCTCCATAAGAAATTTACATTCTTCTTCTGTTTGGCTTTGGAATATGGAGCATAAAAGTTACGCCCATAACAGACAAATAAAGTATATGGAATGGGTTGAAAATTCGAAGAAAAAGGGTAAACCAAAGCTACAACCAATAAAGGTTCAGTGATATTTATTGGAAATTTGTGAGACAATATTTTATTGATTTACATATGGTCAATTTCAAAATTCAGTTCAAAACGCCAACATTCCAACGTTATCCCTATGAAGTGTTATTAAACAATGCAATCACAATTTTCTGTAATGCTATTGGCTCAGCATATTAAGGAGTAATGACTATCATGCAAAAATAATAAATGAAGCTGCATCTTCTTAGAAAATATAACTTCAGCAAAATTTCCCAACATGCATAATTATTGAATTTGTAGAATCATGTTTATAGAAAACCTAGATATGTGGTGCTGAGTTTAGGCAGCGACGGATTAAGTGGGGTTGCCTTGAGAGGGCATGCCCCTCCTTTTCCAACCCCAGCCCACAGCTTCCGTGATCAAAATCAAGTATGAGAAGTAATTCATTAAGCAGCGGCGGAGCCAAAACAATTTTAAAGTTGGAGCAAAAATAGCTTTTTTAAGAAATCTCTTAACATTTTTCATTTGAGCTTAGGACTGACATCGGCGATTTAAAAAAAAAATTATTAGAATTTGTTAATATAGAAAGGTAAAATATAGAATTATAAAGAAAAATTATAACTTATAACGTATTGTCTTCATATTTTGAGAGTTTTAAATGATATATCATTATAATGTTATTCAATATTTCTTTCTCAGTATAAGTGATTAAGATATAATTCATTAATTGATCACCTTTTCTGTTTTATAGTTGTTTTTTTAATAATAGTCATAACAAAAAAATTCTTTAACAATTGCTGAGCAATATGTTTAATTAATGTTAACTTCAGTAACATAAAAATAAAAGGCTATAATGTAGTTTTTGGTCTGAATCATGTGTTCAGCTAGAATTCCAATATTTTTTTTTGAGGAAAATTTTACATCAGATCACATGCCCATAAGTAAGTCTTTAATTAATTATAAAAAATACTAAATTTATTTAAATAAAATCAGTTGAACATAAATGCGTTATTCTCATTATTTTATTTTTGATTAATTCACTAAATGAATTAGTTGGATTCAAACATATGATAGATAAAACCAATTATGTGACTGTGTAAAATATTTTAAGTAAAAATTAATGTAAAGTTGTCATGTCTTCAACTCTACGGTGAAAGCGTTCATGAGCAACCAATTTATAATTCATAAAAAGAGTTATTATTTTTTGTTAATCACAAAATAAAGATATTATGTTAATAAAATCTTCTCACCTGTTATCTCTCATATATTATAATCCTATTTTTTTTATTTGAATAAAAATATAACATTCAAATTATCATGGTTTTCTCTCATTAATGTTTATGACCGTTCAAAAATGATTTCAAAAGTATCTTTCATCAAATGTTTAGAACTTTAGATTATTTCTCATAACATGCTTCTCTCTTCTTTGTTCAGAACTTACGATATCCTATGTAATAATTTCTAATACATTTATTAAGAAAAATATTATAATCAGTCTCACAAAATACTCATAAGATGAACTTCATCGTGTGTCCATTTTTCGTTTAAGAGTAGTTTCTTGGTTTAATTCTTATTCCGCTATAAACTATCACTCTCTTAAGGTTTTTTTTTTTTTTTTTTGAGTTGAATGATGTTTTCATCAGATACTAATAAGATTCATTAAATTTGAAATCGTCTTGAAAAATAGGATAATTTGAATGTGATTTTTAGTAATAGGTACCAAAGCTAATTAAAATTGATATGAAAAAGAATAAATATAATGAACAAATTTATTTCATCGAAGAATTAAGTCTTCCACCTATTAAATTTTTCTCTCATATTACTTATTTTATTATAACTTTGACCATTCAATCTTAAAATACTTATATCATAGGTTGATAAAAATTATTCAATTATTGTTTTAAGAGAATTAGTCAATATGACAGAAATATGTGCATTACATAAAAATAACTCAATAATTTGACATTGATTATTCACATAAAGCAACACGATATTCATTTACTTTCTTATAGATATATTACGGGCTTCATTTACTAAAAATTTTTTAAAAAATCATTTCTAAGTTCTTTAATAATAAAGTATGTTATTAAAATGAATGCAAATCTATTAATTTTTTTGAATGTCATAAATTGTTGATTTTAATTTTTTTGGAGTGTATTTTAGCATCACATTATCTATATTTGCATTATGTCTATCTAAAAATTGCAGTTAAAAAAAAATTATTTAATTTCTAAGTTTATCCGACACATTTTGCTTTTAAAAAAGTCAATTATTATCTTAGAAGAATATCACGTAATCAATTAAAGCATTTAAATCAGTGTGTTATTCAATTTTTGCACGATCAAATTATTTTTGAAAAAATAAAATTAATGTTTTGATTTCATTTCATAAAGACTTCATAATTTTGCAGTGCATTATTATGAGCATTGTTATAGTTATCAACATAAAGTTTAAATCTATTTAATTCTTTTTTTAAGTTAGAAATGTCTTTCAATTAAATACTTCATCGTCCTCTTTATCTTGACCCTTTATTTTAAAAAGATGACAATATAAATAATATGTTGTATCTTGAGATATACTATATTCTAGTTAATTAAAGTATATATTGAATCAACTAGGATTAAAGCGTCCTCCTTATCTTCAAAATTTACTTTTAAGAAAATCATGGTTGCATGACTGCCATGAGATTCTTTGCAAGTATAGTCGTTTAACATGATGTCGATTATTTTGATAATACTCCCAAAGTGTTATGCATATTCGGATCTAAATGAAGTTTTTGTAAGTTTTTTTTCTTCAATGATTCAATCTTCAAATATTGTTGTTTTGGACAAATGTGGAAAATAAAGAACAAAAACTAAAATGTCTTCATTTGGAGATTAATTCATCAAAAAATAAAATAATAGATTTACAAAATTTCAATCCATATGCTAGATTATACATATTTGGGATTATAATATAAATATTTAAGACCAAACTTGATAATTATAAGAAAAAAAAAGGATGCTTTAATCTTGTTGATTTGATAGATAATCTAGTTGGCTAGAATATAATCTATTTCAAAATAAAATATATAGTTTGCCTTTTTTCATTTTAAATAGGGAGTTATGATAAAAAAGGACAATGAGGTATTTAATATAAATAAATGTTTAAATTGGAATAATCTAAATAAATTTAAATAATATGTTGGTGATCCTAACAATGCTCATATTAATACCAAATAAACTTGTGAGGACTTGATGAAATAAAATGATTGTATTAATTGTTTTCTTTGAAAAATAATTTGATTGATTTTTCGAGGTCTTGATGAATATTATACTCGTTTAAGTGCTTCAATTAATTGTGTGAAATTTTTTCTATGATTCTAATTGATTTTTCGAAGGCATAATGAGCCCGATAAATTTAAAATTTTAGGTAATTTTCTTTCATAATTTTTAACTGAACATAACGTGAATATAGATAATATGGAACTAAAAATATTCCAAAAAAATTTAAAATTAATATTCCTAAAATGCACAAAAGCATTATTAGATCTGCATCAATTATAATAACATGTTTTATGTTAAGAAAATTTGAGGTGATTTGTTTTCAATTTTAGTTGATGATTTCCTTGATATATCTGTACAAATTAAATGATCAACGGGTTGTGCTATGTGAATACGTGATGTCAATTTGTTGAGTGATTTTTTTATATTACACATATTTCTGAGCTTGTTTTCCTAAAATAACAATTCACTATTTTTTATCAGCTTATTGCTTAAATATTTTAAAAATGAGCGGTCAAGGTTATGATAAAATAAATAATATGATAGGAGAATTTAATAAGTTTAAAATTTTATTCTTGGACGAAACTATGTCTGCTCATTATATTTACTATTTTTTACATCAAATCAATTTTAATTAATTTTGGTGTTTATTGCTAAATGTCTTGTTAAAATTGCTCTATTATTTAATACGACTTCAGATTTGATGAATTTTAGTGGTGACTCAATAAAACATCATGATCAACTTAGCAAAAAAATGAGAAAAGGCCTCAAGAGCATTATAAAATGAAATTATCATAAGAAAATGATTAATTCTAGTGATTATTCTTAAACTGGCAAGGGATACACGATGGAGTCTATATTATGAGTCATTTGTGAAATTGATCATAATATATTTCTTAATAATTAATATAAGTTCTGAACAAAAACAAAAAGAAAAAGTCATTATGAGAAAAAATCCAAACATTTAAGTTTTCTTTTAGCATTCATTTGATAAAAGATATTTATAGAATCATTTTTTAACCATCATAAACATCACTGAGTAAAAATTAAGATATTGTAAATGATGTCTTTGGTTCAAACATAAAATATTAAATTACAAAATATGAGAGATAACAAGTGAGAATATTTTATTGACGAAATACATTTATTTGATGATAAACAAAAAATAATTATTTCCTATGAATGATAAATGAGTTGGTCATAGACACCCTTGTTGTAAAGTTGAACTCATGACAAATATATATCATTTTCATGTTGAAATATTCTACACAGTCATTGATACGCAGCATTAAGAGCTAAATAAATATTTTATAGAGACAAATATAAAAATAATTTGGTTTATCATATGTTTATATCCATCTAATTCATCCAATGCATTTAATAAAAACGCAATATATTTTCATATATTGTGTTTTTATTCAATGCAAATAATAAATATATTCAATGAAAATAATAAATATATTGTGTTTTTATTCAATGAAAATAATAAATATATTTTCATATATTTTATTTAATAAAAGCACAATTTTATATCCATCTAATTCATTCAATGCATTTAATAAAAACACAATCAAAGTGGTGCATTTATATTTAACTGATTTTACTTCAATATATTTATTATTTTCTGATAATCAATTCGAAACTTACATTATGAATATGCATTTGAAGAAGTTTAGCAGAACAAATATTTTAGTGCAAAAAAACTATAATATATCCTCTTATTTTCAGGCTGCTGAAGCTAAAATTAGTTTTAGCTAAAAGTACAACAAATGTTGAAAGATTTTTGTCTGTTATGACTACCATAAAAATCAACTACAAAATAGAATTGGAGATTGGTGGATGAATGATAACAACTTATATTGAGAAAAAATAATTGGATAACATCGATAATAATGTAATCATTCAACACTTTCTTAATATGAATATACGAAATTACAAGTTGTAAGTATATTCATCGTTTTATATTTTATCTTTTATATTAATAGATTCTAATAAAAAAAAATGTCAATGTCAGGTCCTAAGCACGGATAAAAAATTTTGAGAAATTTTTTTAAATGTATAAGGCTATTGAGTTTACAGGATTACTCATTTTTCATTCATTCATATTAATTGATGCATGAGGCTTTAATTCTGTACTATATAAACTTTTAACCATATTACTTTTTTAAATAATTTTTTTCATTCCTAATCATGTCTTACTTTTATGGGCACTGCTTTCGTCCTTCATCATATCGACTCAAATAACCCAAGTCTATTTTTTATTAGCATATCATCAATAGGTGGTACTTCTTCCATCTATCTTAACATGTAATCATATTAGGATTCATTTTTTGACATAAAGTTTATAAGTGATTGTCAGCCTAACATCTACATTAATTTTCTTATGTGGTCTTTGGTTTAAATTCAAATTGTACAAGTTCAACTTCAATTTATACATAAGTTTTGAAATTATGTATTCCATGTTTTATTCAAGTATGCTTGTTAGAATTGAATTTATCTTAAGACGAATGAAATATCATTCTATAAATTGTGAGAACGAACCAAGTGGCAATTTTTGGGATGGCTGGGAGGGTGGACAGGCTTCTAGAAACATTTAAAAATTTCATTATTCAGTGAAAAGTATTTAACTATTTATATCGAATAAACTCATCTTTGGGCTGACTAAAGCTAGTTTTTTTGGTATAGGCCTGGATTTTATCTTAGAGTTTGCAGTTAAATTAAGGAAGATTTACATACATACAACTCAATCCTATGTATTTATATATCTAACACCTAAAGTTCAGTTTTTGCATATATGCCACCTTACCTATGCCGCAAAAGGTGTAAATTAAAATAATGGCATTTTTGATATTCTGTGAAAGATTTGGGTGATATAAATGTAAGAAGTTTAGGTGTTAGATATGTAAATACATAGGAATTGGGTGGTATGCATGTAAATGTCCTTGAGTTAAAACTACTTGCTTTTTATTTATTTTAATTCTTGAAAAAGAATGATATTTTCAACATCTCGTGTTAATTTTTACTTTAATTTTCATTACTTTTAACTGTGGATTTAAATCAGACTACTTACGCAGTTTGCGACTAATATGATCTCCCACAATTGTCAGGGAACCATTTTATTTCTTTTCTAATATATTAAAATTTATAAATAACATTTTTAAAATCACATAATCCTAGTTTTTGAGGCTTGTTCCATTTACAAATTGTGCAAAGTGTGTCTTTTATAATGTAATTGTAAACAATAGATAGTAATTTAAGATTTATGAACAGTGACAACTGATCTAGCCTTGTGGCTGTTTAAAATCTGTCAGCACTACTAGCATTTGATAGGAAAAGTTAATATTCATATTATGATTTGTTATGAAAACTTGCCATGACATTATACAAATTTTCATGATAAATCCTAACTGCTTCCCTGGTTTAAGAGAAAACCTAGTAGTACTATTAGGGTTTCAAGAAGCCCTAACACATAAGCCAAGGTTATTTGCCTTTATCTGCAAACCAGGATAAACTTTTTCTCATTTGCAAAATTTCGGTACTTCTGTTATTTTCATCAAAATAACAAACTGCAGGGAGTTTTACATTAATATTCATATTTTTATATTATTTTAAACGCAATAAAGTTTTAGGTGCTCAATGTATAAAATACATTTCCCTTGATTTATTCATGTTTGCTAGTTTATGTTAAATTTTCTTTGTTTGTTCTTGCATTCTCTTCCAACATCATCTGTTGTTGATAGTACATATTATTTCTTGTGGATGAGTTAAAAATCTTCATGTTTGGGTTATCTATGAGATCCATGTATACCTTGAAGATTCATTACTGTGGATGATATTCTGAATATGGAAAATCCAGAACCTATTGAGGCCAATATTCCGATGATGCTTCTCAGCGTCAGCAGTTTCTTGTAGGAGAAATTATTATGTGCAAATAATGTACATAGATTTATACGTCAAAGGCAGAAATGCGCAGCTATTTACTCGCCATGTATTGAGTATATAGCTATGTACTCCAGTCGAGTACATAACAACTACGTACTACGAAAAAATGGAGCGCACAGTTGTATGATTTAGTGATTTGCACGTAACATTATTAATGTAATTTGCGCATATTAATTTATCTCTTATCTAATAACCCTTTGATGGTTGAGATGGGCTTCTATTTGTTAACTTGGTTTTCAATTAGAGCTTTTCACTTAATCTGACATCACTTGGCATGAATTGGTTTTCTATTTCTCCATCTGGATGCTTCGGTCTATGAATTATGTATCTACAAATTGTTTGAAGGAGAGATAAGGAATAGAATTCATCCAAACTGAGTTTTCAGTCTGCTAATGGTTTTTTTTTTTTAACAAATCTAATGTATTTATATATCTAACACCTAAAGGTTGATATTTACACATAAGTCCTTTTTATCATAAATCTATGCATGGAAAGTGTATTTTGCTTTTAAAAAGCCGGTGATTGTGATATTTTGGACGTTGATGTTAAAAATGTGAGTGGTATGCATGCAAATACGAAAGTTTAGGTTTTAGATATGTAAATACTTAAGAATTGTGTGGTAGGTATGTAAATGCCTCTTTTTGTTTTATGGGACTGTCTAAATTCTTCACTTTTTTTCCCACCAATATGCTATGCATTTGACTGTTTGAATTTGCCGTGCTTTTTCTTCCAATCCAATTCTCTTTGGAATAATTTCGCATTATATTTTGTGACTCACTCAGACCAAAACCAACACAAACCGCACTATTATGTACATTATGTTAGAACTGCCAGGAGGTAAGGGATGTGATGAATCATCTGCAAATTTAGAAACTTTTTATCTAAATATTTTCAGCAAAATGCGACAATTTTTAATTTCCTCATAAATTAAGGTCTAATTCATTTAATACAATGAGGCACTTACATACAAACCACCCGAAACTTGCTATTTACAAATTAATCACTCTCTTTCATCACTTCTATAAATTCTCACTCAAATATCAAAATTCATGGTAAAACCCCGACTCATATCTTTGAATTTTATCAAATTCTCAATAGTTTGATCGTGGCACGCGTAAGCACATCAGTTCGATAGTTCAAAAAGATTACCGATATAGCTAATTTGTAAGTATCATTATTTCTGCGGTGGTTTGTATGCAATCATCCCTCGTCTCTTCTTGAAACTTTATCATTCTAATGGTACTTGTAAAATTACTTGTTTTAATCTTGCAGGAATTCTGGGGACCAATATGAAGTTAGCAGCCTTTCAGAAAACTGTTCATATTTCTGTCTGACAAATGAGAATAGAAGAAGAATTAAGGACCTGCAGTTTCAGGACTCTATAGTTTAGCAATAGACTTGCAACTAATGAAGTTCTTACCACATGCATTAATTTCAATATATTTATATTTTTTTATTGATTTTATGTGCAATTTATTATTAAATAATTTTATAAATTTAGTTATGGCTGATTTTGCCTTCCTCATCTCTGATACTTGACATGCAAATTATTAAATTTGTGATTTTTAGCTTTATTTCTATAAATGAAAATTGCAGAAAAGTTTTTCAACTGTTATGCATGCATGCTTTATTATTATTATTATTTTTACACGAAGAAAAAAAAAAGATTTACATGCATACCACTCAATTTTTATATCTAACATCTAAAGTTCAAATTTTACATATATATGCATCTTGTCAATGCATAAAAACTTTTATTTAACATTTTAAAAAGTAAAATAATGATATTTTTATGTAAATAAAAGATTTGAGTAGCATAAATGTAAAAAATGAAATTTATGTGGTACATATATAAATACATAAAAAATTGGTTGTATGTATGTAAATGTACCACAAATAAAAATAAAATAAAAATAAAAAGATAGAAGTTGATCACTTATTTATTTTGGTTATGCAGTTCTATAATAAATTGTTTTGTAAAAGGGGCTCGTCTATGATGTGATGTATATTATATTATCTTAATTAGGTTATCTACAAATCCCTAATGGTTGAGGGCTACGTTGGGTTTATATGTGTGTGTGTGTGTGTGTGTGTGTTTGTGTGTGTGTGTGTTTGGGTCTCTGCCAAATACCGATTTTCTTTTTAATATATATCTAACAATAAATATAGAAGATTTATTCATAAAATTTTTCCTCTATTTATAGAGAATGGGGTTAGTATAGAGAACTAGATGCCTACCCCTACTTTAATGAGGCTTGTAGTGTAAATATATGACTCTACTGTCAATAGATCTTAGTTTGGCGCGACTTACTCGCCAACCGTTGAGAATCAAGGTGGCCAGTAGGTCTTTAGTTGGGCTTTGGGTTGGCTGAAGTTGGCTCAATCGGCGAGGTCCTCCGGTTGGTCGCTCTGGTTTGGCAGTTGACTGTGGATTCCTAGATGAGGAACTCCTGTCAATGGGGTATAACTAGACTATCAGGTAGAGTGTATGCTACTATAATCCAATAGGTAGCCCTATTCTCTGACAAGAGGGATCCTTTAGAACGTTCTACTGCATGTGTTTAGGCAGTTCTTGGCCTAGGATGAAGACTCTGAAGGATGTTTGTTGTGATAGCTGGCGATCTTATGTCCTTCCCTTGAGTAAGGTCATGACGAGAGACCGATTAGCGCCTCTATTTGGCTAAACGTGCTTTGATTTGGACGGCTCTCACTTGATCAGCCTTCAACACCAGCTAAAGGACGTAGTACTTGGTCAGAAAAATCTTTTGGTGTTCCGATAGTGCACTCTTTGTCTTATGACACTAATCTTTTGTTGAATGATCTTTGGCCTTACCGTGCTACCACAAATATCTCTAATTTAGCGAGAAGAAATCAATTTGCAGCATCATTATATGTTTGACAGCACCTGCAATGTTGACAGAGTTCCGATGAACCTCAAAAACCAAACCGGCCAATAATAAGACTCCAAAGCTGAAGAAAAATACAATAAAAACTATGGGAAGTGGAAAATTTTTAGTAATATTGACAATCTAAACTGCTAAGACTTTGAATTTAGAGTTGGATGCTAGCGAATAATTAGAACTGGGTTCAGCACATTTAAGTTTGATCATGCTTTTTTGAAAGCAATTAATGATTTTAAATGAGTTAAGATGTTCTTAAATTGTCATTAATAGAGCAGTAAACGCAATTCAAATAAAAAAATAATGAAAATTTACATACGTATCAGACAATTCTTATGCATTTATCTATATATTGCCATTGACAAATTTTTATTATTTGACATTAATATCGAGACATTTTTTTTCCTAAAAAAACACTATATATTCAAATTTAATATCATTCAGAGCTCTGATTTCAAGTGGTTGTCTTGACAAAAAGAACCAAATTATATAAAAAAAAAAGTCATCAAATTTGAGTTTGATAAAGCCTAGATCCAGCCACTAAAGTGTATCAGAAGCTGCAGATCATTAATTGGATAATCACATAAACTTCAAAATTTACATGTTTAACTTCAAATCAAGCGTCTAAATGAGAGGAATACAACGAGCCTGGGATTGTTTAATTTTGAGATCATTCAGGCTCTAAAATCATTAAAAATTTTCATATGATCAAAGAGAATCAATATGGGTCATCCGACCAGGTGGTTGTGAAAGTTATTTGTCAAATAATCAAAATGCCCCTCACCTTGGAGCTATAAATAGACCTCTCTTTTCACTTGAGGGTAATAGAAAAATAGGTCAAATTTTATTGTTGTTCTGGACTAAAGACGCGACAATAACTTCCAGCCTCCACCTTCAACCACAGTCGACCACTGCCTGTTGGCCACCATCGAACACCATCAGCCGCCCGTTACCCGCCATCATCAATGAACTATGTTGTGTAACAATGTATCCTCAAATATTCATTAATGAAATATTTTAAATGTGGTGTAACAAAATATTTCAAAAACAGTGCAATGTATTAAGCCGTATTATAGATTTGATAATAAATTCCACTTGCAATTAAAAACCATCGGACTCATAATATGATTTTCTTTGGACTCATAAGTTCTTCGTAAATTGTGCACGGACAAGTATTGTATTTGATGTGACATTGTAACCCTTCTTTTTCAATTGTTTGTAATTACACACTTTTGTGAGAAATGAAGTCCCATTGGTAGAAGACTACACTTCCTCAATGGCTAACAAATACAATACAAAAGCTTCTTGTTCTAACACTTACCATTCCACGATACAGTCTCAAAGTCCATGAAGTCAAGCCTCTACTTCATTACTTAACAATACACATCACCATGTTGGTGAATATGTATCTTCTTTGCCCTTCGAGGTCTGCATGCAAAGAATGGAGGACTCTTTTTAGATATTGCTAATTTCATTCATCCATTTTGTGCAACTGGGACCAAATTGCAACCCTTAAACACTCTTGGAGAACTTATCTCAAACACAATGTGTAATCCATGAAAAGCAACGACATATGATTCAAGAGCTCTTTTTAAGAGAAAAAATGTCATTTTCTTACTCATCGCAGTTTTCAAGCATGCATTTGGCAGATATGATCCTTCTACACCCCATTGCAGTAGGATTCGAACTTCCGAGCATTGACTCTTATGATGGGACATCTGACCCATATAAACATATTAATTATTATATAACCACCGTGTAAATAAGCGAGCCGTTGATGCATTCTATCTTGTTTTTCCTATCACTCATAATGTTCAGACGCATACTTGTTCATTCACTCCCAAAAGAAACTATTAATAATTTCGATGAAATTGGTAGAATCATTGTGGAGCAATTTATAGCAAATCCAAGGATTATCAAACTTTCTCATCTTTTCAGAATAGCACATGCCTTGGAGTGGGCTGACTGGGTCCAGTCGAACTGAGGACATGGGATAGTGCAGGTATTTTCGTGGGTTGTATCTAGTTGAGCGATTCCACGTATTATTCTCACGCGGAGCGCGAGATATGCATTTCTATGCATAAATAAATGGGTGAATTTGTGCACATGTGTGCACCCGCAGAGTTGCAAACCCAAAAATATTCGTGTTATTTTGATTTTCTTTTATTTGGCTTCCTTTTACTCCATTTTCGGCTTATAAAAAGGCTCAATAAGGAGGGGAAATGTAGCATTACCCTTTCTCATGCTAAAGTGTCACTTGGCCTGATGTTATTCCTCATTTCTAGTCTATTGTTATTTTTTCTTGTGTTGTTGCGCTTGAAATTATTTTCTGGTTTGATGTTATGTCTTTTCTATAGTGTTGTTATTGCGTTCGGAGTCTCTTTCTGGATTTTTGTTCATTTTTATTCTGCATTGTTGTTGTGCTTGGAGTCATTTTCTAGCCTGTTGTTGTGTCTTTGTTTTGCTATTGTGCTCGAAATCTCTTTCTGGCATGTTGTTGTGCCTTTTTCCCCTTATCTATTGTTGCACTCGGAGCTCTTTCATGTTCTGCTGTTGGCTTTTTTTCTGCTCTATTGTTGTGCTCGAAGTCTCTTTCTGGTTTATTGTTGTTTCTTTTCTTCCGCGTTGTTGTCTTATTGGAGTCATTTTTTAGCCTGTTGTTGTGCCTTTCCTTCTATGTTGTTGTTGCGCAACATTAAAGCCTATTGCTATGCCTTATGGGGGATATTTGTTGTCCTTCGAGATGCCAATATTTCGACCCTCCGAAAATCAGAGAAAGTATAAGAATTCTAAGGATTGTTTCCTTAAAGGCGTGGAACACAGATTTTGCGAAGATTAAATATCTTCTGGGTGAGTATAAATGGGTGAATAATGCTAGTACAAAAGCATTTATTAGTTTTGGAAATTAACCAGCATAATATAAAGACTGAATTATCTACCATTATGATTTTTTATCTCTTTGCAAGGTCGAGAGCTGAAGAATTTGTGCTTGTTGCTTCGCGGATGCCTCGCTCCCATAATCGATACCTCTCGATTGCCTGCATTCCGCATGCATGCAAACATGCACGCCCACGACGCCAAGTCCACTTATCCTCTCATCCCTCGATGCCACTCCGCTGCATCCCAGTTTGCATCCAAGCTTGCATGTAGACCCCTTTTTATCTTTAACACATATTTTTGCATATTTGCTTGCACACAAGTGCATGTAGAGTATGCATGCCTGCCCGCCAAAAGTCTAGCCGCCACCAGCACTACCAACAATGATATGATCCAATATCTTTTTTTGAAGTGTTTACTTCGCCATATTTCGACATCCTGGACTCAATTTTACCATTTTCGAAACTCCACAAAGCATCAGTATCAGAAATTTATAATTATAATTCAGTGTACATGTTTTTTGTTTCTTTGATCTAAAATAATGGCGGATACTTTCACAGTCGCACACCAATATCTGAAAATAAAAGAAAAATGATGGCAAATTTGTATTATTTGGCATGAATCTCGAAGTCTTATTTAGCCAAAATTACTCCATATTCAAATTCAAGATTATTCAAAGTTTATAATCAAACTGACTATTTCAACAAGAATAACCTAATGATACCAAAATTGGTTCAATCCAAGTCCGATCAAGCTTGAATCAAGCCATTAAAACCCTTGTTAGATTTTGAATCTTTAATTGAATTGACATATTTAAATTTTACATATTTATATTCAAATCGAGAGTCGCTTCCAGAAGAATCCAACGAGCCTAAGCTCCCATAAATATGAATCATTAAGGTACTCAAATCATTAACAAATATTGTATGATCAAGGGAGATCGATAGGGGTCGTCCGACCAGATGATTACGAGATTTATTCTCTAAATGACCCAAGTGCACATCTCCTAGATGCTATAAATAGACTCTCTCTATTAGCTTGAGGGAAGTCAAATTTCACTAATGTTCAATATTGAAGGCCCAATGACAACTTTCAGCCTCTGTAACCGTCGATCACTGTCAACCACAATTAACTACCCCCTACTCGTTGTTATTGAGTATCAACATATCCCCAAATAATGTATCAAAATATTTTAAATACGTAGTAACGAAATACCCCAAATATAATATAATGTATAATACCACATTTCTAATCTGTTGATAACTTCAAGTGACAACAACCATCGTACTCAGAACACAACGGCTCTTTTCAGACTTCTGACGTTTTGTGTACTCTATACATATATAAGTGTTATGCTTAGTGTAGTGTTGTAATCATTCTTTTCTAATTGTCGGACAAGTGTATATAATTATAATTACACACTTATAGTGAATTACTTTGATTGTGATAAGCTTATTGATTTTTTTTTTTTTATTTCTAAATTTTTCAATGTAAAAAATCTTCTTTCATCTTCTGATATTTCTATATTATCTATGTGTTGAACCTTTCTACACCGCTAAGACATTAAGTTTTCCCTTTACTGTCGTGAATCTTTCCACACAATATTATCTAATACTCAAACTTGTATATTTATATTTATAACACTATCGAATCATAAATTTAGTATTTATTTTTAAAAAACCAAGTAAAAATAATATTCTTGATGTCATATTAAGCATGTGAAAATAGAGTTTGTATGTTTGGTTTTACATACATTAGAGTGTGTCATGCATGCACATGCCCCAAATAAATGCACTTCGTAGGATCAAGATGGCCTTAAAATCACTATATTTATTTTAAAATGTGTAATATATAAAAAAAAATCAATCACAATTCATAATGTATCCATCTCGAAGTTATCTAATGATTTTAAAAACAATCACGAACATAAATTCTAAGTTTTTATTTTATTTTTTTTTCATTTCAAATATAGTACGGCATTATTTATGAGCATTGATTATAAGCAAGCATTCAACTTATCCACGGTTGTATTAATGAGGTCTAAAAATGATCCAATAGGCCTCATTATTATGGGCTCCAAAGTGGGGGTGGGCCATAGGGTATCAATTTAGGAAACAGGCCATGGAATAAAAGAGTTTGGAGAAGCGCATGCCATTCCATCCAAATAGCTAAACGACAAAAGAAAAATTAAATGCCTTTAAGAATCAAGAAAAAAAAAATAAGACTAATAATATTAAAACATGAAGTTACATCAAAGTTATTTTATTTAAAAAAATATATAAAAAATGACAAGAATATCGATCACATTTTGACTATGATGTGTTCCAAAATTATTAAACTTATCTTAGGGTGAGCATAATATATAAGAAATCAATCAAAATTTAAACTAAATTTTAATTTATAATTTTAAAAAAAATTAAAGGGGTTTTACGTTCATATCACACAATTCTTATATATTTACATATCTATCACCTAAGCATTCATATGGATATGCATATCACTCAAATCGTAAGATAACATAAGAAATGCCACAATTACTATATTTCTAAAAATGAAATAGATAGTTTCATGCACGAGTTTATGACACCAAAATATTATGTGTAAATAGGTGTGAGATATGTAAATACATACAAATTGTGTGCCATGAATGTAAATTAACCAAAATTTAATTAGAATGTTTAGAGATTTTTTGAATCCCAAGTCATTCTTTCCCTTCAACACATCTAATCCCCCCCCCAAAAAAAAAAAGAATGGGCCCATCTAACCATTATAGTAATAAAACCAAACCAAAAAATGGGCCCATCAAGGCATGATAGGAATAAAACCAAAAACTCTGAAACCAATATCTAGCAAAGATCTCAGCAACCAATTAATCTCAACCAAATATTATCTAACTAAACCCCAATAAACACCTCACCATATATCAATAATAATAATAAAATTAATTTTATTTTTCAAAAAAAAGCAGAAATATTAAAAGCATGAACCAACAAAAAGAAGAATGAAAGAAAAATGGGACAATGCTCATAAGAAGCAATAAAAGCACTTCATCTCCTCAAAACCAAAGAGCCAGGCGACAAAAACTATCACACAACCATTTATTCCCCTCCAGCTCTCATCCAAACACTAAGCTACAAACCCCCTTTTGGACTTTTAAATCCTTCCCCTCAAATCTTCTTCCCTTAAATAAAAGTCCACCCACCAACCCATCTCCTTAGATGGCTTGTAAAAGCCATTACTCTCTTGGACTTTTACACACACTCTTCTGATTCCCTTCTACCTTTCACATCATCGTTGATGAATTAATGCAGCTTATAATCATATAATATAAATGCAAGAAGACAATACTTGATATAAATATTTCAGCTTGGAAAGAAGGACTGAGTCTCCTGTAAACCCAGAATATACAGTTCAATTCTCACCAGTTTCCGATGGGGAAGAAGAACGGTGAGGCTGCAGTTCACCACTCCTCCATTGCGCTCCTGCAAGAGAGATTCAGGCAGCTTGAGAGAGTCAAGGAGTTGAGAGAGGAAAGGGAGCAAATTCGAGCATTAGCTGATGCGGGAAGGAGTCCCAGTGCCTGTTATGAACAACAGCAGCAGCAGCCGCCGCCAGCCACATCAAAGTGGTTCATCCACCCGGATCTAATCCATCCATCAAGACCACTGAGCGGCAGTCCATCAAGATCGCATGACGAGCATAACGAAATTCAGAATTTTGCAGCCTCCCTCTCCATGCAGCCTCTCGGTTACGGTGAAGGGGATGTTGATACTTCTCTTCATCTATAGATGTATCTAAAAGTATCCTTGTTTGTCCTACAATTTTCCTTTTGGTTGATATATTTTTGGCTTGGTGTGTTATCTTCTACTCTTATGTGCCACTGATGAAGGAAAATTAATAGGGATGACTAGGAAGCTTGATCTTCATATAACTGCATGCTCTTATTGCAGTCTATATGTTGGTTGGTTGGTTGTACGGCTGATTAAGATTTGGATATTATATGACAATTACAAGAAATTCATAGTATATCTCACAATAATGGTTCCAACAGTTTTTTGAAAAAATAATCACATCTCTTACAGAGTTTTAGAAGCTAATTTAACATGATTTTATCAAAAAATTGTCTGCTTTAATCGACAGTATAATGCATCACATAGTGCTTATAATGAGGAAGATAAAAATGAGAAATCGAGTTTAAATGGCTAAAAGAAAAGGAGGTTGTGTGAAGTTGTATTCATTGAATACTAATAATTTAAGCAAACAAAAAAAGAGGCATTTACTACATAGCACACAATTCTAATGTATTTACACATCTCAAAGCTAAAATTTCATATTTACACAGGGCACTCAAATCTTTAATATCACATCAAAAAGAGCACATTATCAGTTTTTAAAAGTAAAATATATGTTTCCATGCATAGGTTTATGACAACAAATTGTTATATTGGTAAATATCAAACTTTGGGTGTTAGACGCAACAATTATGTGCTAGGTACGTAAAAATAAAATAAAATAAAAATGCTTTCACGCTTCAGTGAACATCATATGCCAAGCAGTAGACATCAATAACTCCACTTTAAAGGAAGTGCAACAGCTTGTTTCAGAAATCCAGGAAAGCTGAAAAGAAGAAAGAACCAGGCTACAGTCAATATAAGTACAGGATACACTTGTAAAAGTCCTGTCAGTTTATACTTCAAATAAAAAGAGCAGTAGCGTAAAGGCTATTAGTCTCCATTATGCAGACTGTCAATACAAAAGGAAAAAAGAAGGGACAGTACTGCGCAAAATCCAACAAACAAGATCCACATGGCCGCAGCAAGAAGAGTACGGAGAAACAAACCCCATGAATTTTTTTTTTTTTTTTTTTGGAAGATTTACCTACATACCAACGCTTATGTAAACTTAAATCTTTACATACATCTCATCTTAACTATGCACGAAAATGTATGGTGAAAGTATATTTCACTTTTTAAAAGTTAAAAATGATTGTACTTTTTATGTGATATGAAATATTTGGGTGGTATAAGTGTACAAACTAAAATTTAGATATTAGATACCAAAATACATAGGAATTTGATCTAATGTATGTAAATACAAATCCAAAGGAATAGCCGCATTGAATTACAATTATGATGTGCTTCTGGAATATGAGTAATATATATTTAATAGAACTATAGTTCAATCATAAGCATAATCACTAAAGTTTATTAATTTAAAATTTCAATTTTGAATTTTTTAGTTGGATTTCTTAATGCAATGTTGGTTTATATTATTTGGCATGGACTTGGGCCAGCCATTATGATTGATCCCAAGTTCCAATGAGAAGTATCAAGCCCCATATTAATTGGGTTCTTTATTTACATACATATGCAGCAGTTACTGCGATATGGTGGATCACTTCACTGTTATTTTGGGTCGGTACACCCATTCAATAGTTTTGATTTCTCTAAAAAATATGAAAAAACATGGGAAAAAAAGAAACTGATAACTCCAGATATGAATTGAACTTTTCATTTCTAGCATACGGAAAAAAATCCACTCAAAGTCAGAATATCACTCTTTTTATGAAGCGCTACAGTTGCAAGAACTGTCATACCAAGATCTAAACTTGAAAAAAAAAAGGAACCTCGGTCTGATCTATGGCGTCACTAGAGAAGGAGACTTTTATCTATGATTATAAAGTTGTAACTCTAACATAAAATGGAACAAGGAAGACGAGGTTGAGAGATGGGCTGGGGATGATGGAAGAAAAGAGAAGGGATGAGGAAGAACTAGCTAGCAAGTAGAAAAGTGGTCCGGTGGTGCATTTGATGAGCAACTTCAATATTTGGCTCAATTATGGCTTCATTATACTAGTTTATAATGTTAAATGACAAGTTTGTACAAAACAAACTCACAAGGAGGAAATTTGTTTACATATTTGTCCAATGGAACCTTTGTTCATTGTTCCACAAGAATTTTCCAGGATAATAGAGACAAGCAAAATGCAAAGATGAGAATAATTGCAACAATGACAGATACAAGTACAAACATATATTTGAGCGGTTTAGTAAAATTCTCCAATCTCCATGACGAAATGATAGGACATAAATAATAAAAAAGAAAAGGGCGGAGAGGGGCATAGCGTAGAAATTCATTTTCCATTACATTCCAGTCTATTACAGCGAGTTATTTAAATGAAGAATTGAGATGTTGTATTCAGCTATAGATAAATGAGAGATCATGCTGTAACGGAGTAGTGGTTGAGGTTATGTTGTAGCAGCATACGGCTGCAGTTTTATTCCAAGAATTCTTGAGATCCAATGCAGTTCCGAATAAAGTGGCGGCATATCAAATATTTTTTGTCCTTGAATGGAAGATGGGGTTGATTCTAATAGTAGGCATGTAAATGAGCCGAGTTCAAGCGAGCTCAAATCTTGATTGTGTTCGACTCATTTATTTTTTTTTGTTTTTGTTCGCCTCGTGTTCAAAATGGCTCGTATAAAACCTATCCATGGTTGATTCGATTAAAATTTTATTTATTCAAATTAAGCTTGTGTTCGACTCAGCTCGAATTTAATTCTCTCATTTTTTAAGACTAAAAAATGTGATTAATTATATTATTATTATTCAATTAAAAAAAATATTTATTTTTACTAAACCTCATCTGATTTTGTTCAGTCGGTCATTTTTTTTATTAGATTAAGGACGCTTACCATTGGCATTTATAAAGTTTTTCTCATAGTAAGATTATAATACCTTATTCTTTCTGATGTGAGACCAAAACGATTCTTGAGACATGTGGGGTCCCCATCTTGTTGAGAAATGGAGCCTGAAGAAGCACCCGGGAGCACACAACGACAAACACCAGCGCCTAGGGCTTGGTGTAGCCACGCCCAAAATGGGCGTAGTCACGCTGTAGAGGATCGTTCGTTCGTCTGATTTTTTTCTGAGTGTGTGGAATAATTATGCCATATTTGGGCATGACCACGCCGCAGGATGGTTGTTTTGTTTGGTTTTTCTTAAGTTAGATATTTCAAACAACAAAAGGGGTTCTTAAGTCCAGTGTATTCTTTATAAAGCTTGTGTGAAGCGGAGAAGAGTCGAGGAGAATTTCTGCATGCAATTTCTTTTGCAAGATCGAAAATAAGGGTTGGATTAAAATCCAGTAAGTTCTATTGATTGTAGAGAGAAGATTTGAGTCAGTATTTATGTATATTTTTTTTTTATAGTGAGGATTTCTTTGTGGTGAGGCTCCATGGTTTTTTTTCAGTTCTCGAACTCTTCCTTGTAAATTCTGATGTGTTTTTTGTGGGACCTTTTTGTTGTGTATCTATTCAATTTATTTTATTCTGAATTTTTAAAAATTTCTTGCAATTTTATTCTGCGGAGTGGTCTTGATTTCTAATTGATCGAAGCCCTAAATGCTCATAATCCATCCCAACATTCTCATCCTAATTTTTTTTTTAATATATTATAGTTTCATAAAAAAAAGTGGTATCAGAGTGAGGATTATTTGATTCAAGTGAGAGTAACGACCGACAAAGCGAGGCACAAAATGAAGTTCAATGGATTGAATTTTGCGTTTTGGAGAATGTAAATGGAGGCTTTACTGTATCAGAAAAAACTATATCTACCATTACAAGAAATTAACAAGAAGCCTAAGTCTATGACTATGAAGGAATGGAAAATGCTTGATCGAATAACCCTAGATTTGATCCATTTTTTATTTTCCTCTTCTGTTGCATTCAATATAGCGAAAGAAAAAATCATGGTAGATCTCATAGCGGCACTGTCAAAGATGTATGGAAAACGTTCTATTTTAAATAAGATTTTTCTGAAGAAGATGTTATTCAATATGAAAATGGTGGAAGATAATACAATGACAGAACATATGAACAATTTCAACATTGTAACAAGTCAGTTGTGTTCCGTGAAAATAAAATTTGATGATAAAGTCATGACACTGTTGACACTGTCTTCATTGTTAGACAACTGAAATGGATTGGTCACGGCATTAACTCTTTAGGAAATACGAAGTAGAACTTCTATGACATCGTGAGGTTCATGTTGATTGGAAAGTTTGCAGAAATACAACGAATGATAAATCTTCAGGTTCTGTGTTGCATGCTAAAAATAGAGGAAGGAAAATGCACATGAATACATGCAAAGACAGAAGAGGAGAGTCCAGTTCAAGTAGAGGAAATTACAAAGGAGAATGCTGAAACTGCGGAAATAAATTATATTTCAAGAACTATAAAGCTCAAAGGAAAACTGGTGGAAGAGAAATGAAAATGAATCTCTCTACAAACGTCACCACTGGCGAAATCAAAGGTGAATCCATAGTGTCATCCCTAGTCAGTACTGATTCTTGGATAATAGATGCAGACTCTTATTTTCATGCATGACCCAACAAAGAGGTGTCTAGAAATTACACTCAGAGTAATTTTAGTGAGATTTATCTGGGAGACAATAAAGCTTGCAATATTGCAGAAAAGGGTGATGAGAATATCAAGTTGTCACATGAAATAATATGGAAGTTTATTGAAGTTATATATGTTTCAAGTTTGAAGAGAAATCTCAGTTCTGTGAGCCAACAGTCAGAGTTCATGATAACTTTGACAGATGACTCGTGGAAGGTTATCAGGGGGAAATGATGATGGCTCGGGGCAACATTGAAAACACTCTTTACCTGATCAATGAGATGACATATTTCATTGCTACGACTGGAACCAAGATGAATGTTGGTTTATGAGACTGCACGGTTGGTCATATGAGTGAGAATTGTACCCTAATTTCAAAGAATAATCTTCAGGATTTGAAATTTGCAGATTTGATCTTCTATGAAGATTATATATATAACAAGTAGAAGAAAGTTTATTAATCTAAAAGTGAGTCGGTGGTGAAGTCAAGAAATTGAAGTTCGTGTATACTAATGTACGTGGTCCTGCTCTAGTTCGGTTAATTGAAAATTTTCATTACTATGTCACATTTATTGGGGATCACACAAGAAAGGTATGTGTTTACTTCTTAAAGCAAAAATTTCATCTTTGTGAGTCAATTAACAAAGTCATAGTTCTTGACTACTTTCACATGTGACTCGTGGAAGCAATGGTAATGCTTAGAGCAAGATTGGAGACACTATTTAGCTGATCAATGAGAAGATGAATTTCATTGATGTGACTGGAACCAAGGTGAATACAAGTCTATAACACCGCAGACTAAGCCATATGAGCAAGAAATGTATGAATTTGCTATTTTCAAATAATAAGCTTCTGGATTTGAAATATGTAGATTTGAATTTCTGTGAAGATTATATTTATGGCAAGCAGAAGAAACTTTTTTAATCTAACAGTGGAGAAATCAAAGAAATTGGAGTCAGTGCATATTCATGTATGAGGTCCTACTTCAGTTCAGTTCATTAAAATTTTCCACTACTTTGTCATGTTTATTGACTATCAAACCAAAAATGTATGATTTTACTTCTTAAAATAAAAATATAGCATATTTGAAATGTTTAAAAAGTAGAAGACTATATTGGAAAATAAGGCAGACTTGAAGCTGAAGTGTCACAAGTCAGACAATGAGAGCGAGTATCGTGATCAGAATTTTTTTTGCTACAAAGGGGATCAGGCATGAGTTTACTATCCCAAGAACTCCATAGCATAATGGAGTTATTGAGCATATGAATAGAACCACATAGCGTGTCGGGAGAATGAGGTTGCATAGAGGCTTGCAAAAACATTTTGTGTTGAAGAAATAAACACTCTTATTTATCTAATTAATCGTGATCCATCAATACGTTTAAATGAAAGGTTACCTAAAGAAGCCTGTAGTGACAAGGAGATAAATCTATCTAATTTAAAAATATTTGGGTGTTATACATATGTTCATGTCGATGTGAAGTCGAGGAGTAAGCTTGACTCGAAATCTATTAAGGGAACCTTTATTGGATATAACTCGGATAAGTTTGGGTACAAATTCTTGAACTATTAAAATAAAAAAATGATTAGGAGCAGGAAATTCAATGAAATGAGATGTACAAGAACAACAGTAGAACTAATAATTTTTCATTAGTTACTACCGCAGAGTTCAAATATGCTTAGATAGGAGACAATGGTGATCAGGATGTGTCGGCACAAAAAAGTAAGAAAGAGGTTTGTTTGGGGGGTCGCCCGTAAGAAGCTGTCGGCAGCCGGAATTTAAATCTCATCGCCCGCTTCGGAAGGACTTTTTAATTTATGTATATATATATATAATTTTAGAAAAAATATGAAATCAAACTGACCTCATATTTTTCACAGTTTAAATGAAAGAGCACTCTACCTCAAATCATATATCTACCCCGAGAGATAAACACAAGACTTGAGGATGAAGCTCGATCAAATAAACTAGGAAAACATATGACATCCGTTTGGGTCTGCGAAACCGTTTTATTTGCCGACAAGTTCCCCTATTTAATGCAAATAATTAAATAGGGTTTATTTTAAGCTGGGTTCGGAAAAACTTCCTATAAGGGCAAGCCCCTATAGTTAATTACATCTTAAATGATCGAAGTCACCTAAGAAAACTCTCGATAAAAATCAGGGAATATCATCTTTAAAGAGGTCAAAAGGATAGGACTTTACAACGAAATCGGACGAAGAGGTGTGAAAGGGGAAAAACTCAAATCTGGAACATTGTT